>NC_134691.1:88228613-88528613 GCF_050947455.1 Rhinoderma darwinii
AAGCATGCTGCACATTTTTTCAATGCATCTGTATAACCGCTCCTCCAATAAAAGCGTCTCATAGGACATATGAAAAGGGCATATAGTGGTGGAACAACCCTATCAAGCGTTTTTTTTTTTTTTTTTAAATATCTTTTTTATTGTTTTAGAAAATAAGCCGGGGACATACTGTCCAGGTAAGGGCCTGTTCACATCACGTTTGCCTTCAGTTTGGTCTTTCTGTTCATCTGTTTCGACTGAACAGAAAGTCAAACGGAAAGTAGCGTTTCCGTTGGCAATACCATTGATTTCAATGCTACTTTTTTTTCTTTCACTTGGTTTCAGTTTGCGGCAATTCTGCTAGGTTTCAGTTTTATCGACGGAAACAATTGCGCAGTACACTATGCTATTGTTTTCGTCGATAAAACGGAAACCTAGCGGAACGGACACAAACTGAACAAAAAAATACCATTGAAATCAATGGTTTTGCAAATGGAAACGCTACTTTCCGTTTGTCTTTCTGTTCCTCAGACGGAACAGATGAACGGAAAGACCAAACTGAAGGCAAACGTGATGTGAACAGGGCCTAAGGTCCCTTTCACACTACATAGTATGTCAAAAGACCGCTCCCGCTGCACACGTTAAACATGTTCATAGGAATGCATTATACCAACAGAGGCCAAAAGAGTGTCCTTTTGGGCTCCGTTGGGCGGTATACCTCATGTATACCATTTTTTTCTGGATATAATAGCATTGTCAGCTATGCTATTCTATCCGGTGGCATCCAGTAAAAAAACATATACGTTTAATGGATGCCATAATAGTCTACGAGTGATGGATTCCACAGTATGGCATCCGTCACTCGTCTCTGTTAAACGTATTAACTTGGAATCTCCATTGACGTCGCAGCCCATATATGGACAGTTATTGCTGGAGCTTTCCTGTGGGGGCAGTGTTGTCCCATACTCTGGATTGGGCAGGTTGCTGTGCCCTTCCCCTTTGCTGGTTTGCAAATTCTACTGATCCACAGGCAGCATATATAAACTACCTGGCACAGGAGCCGCGGCTCCCCTCTTCTCTCACCAGCAGCCCTTATTCTTCCAGCAGTCTGAGTCCCCGCATTGGGATTCCGAATCCGTAGGCAGAGCATCAGCATTGAGTGAGGGGAAGCTCTCTGAATCCTGATATAGGGACTCTGACTGCTAGTGTGCGGGAACCAAGGCTGCGGGTTAGTCCTCCGACGGAAGGCTTACAACGCAGTGTGAACGGGGCCTACACGGAGTGCGTACACAGAAGATGAAATACAGTGCAAGCAGAGAAGAACCGATTAGGGTAGCTCCAGAAACAATGAAGAGATCTAATGCCCAAGCAGTCTTTGATTAGAAGATATAATGATGACTATTAAAGCCTAGAATATAGATGGGAGGGACCAAGTCAGGCATGTAGGTAAATAAGAGGCGGGTCTAATGCCATCTTAGAGGGGCTGCAGGTTTCATATTGGCATATTAGCAATATTGATATTAATAGCATGAACGTCAACGATTCCTTCATGTAGTGGCTATTGGACGCACGATAAAACTTTGGTATTTCCTGACAAATTGTGCTGCCGTTATCAACTACCCCGTGCTTGAGAGGTTGAGGCCGCGTGTGGCTGCTGCTCCATGTGTTCTTGCCCTAATAGAAGCCATGAAACTACTGTGCTGCGGAGTGGTCTGTTTGAGGGGCGCCATTAGGATACCGCACCAAAATGGATTCAGGGGTTTCCTAAGGTTGGTCTTGCACCACCTGTGTTTTTTGTTCATGTCCCATAAACCAATGTGTATGGACACCAGATAAGATAGTATTTGAGGTGGGTTCCCAATGGGCCAACTCCTCAAGTCTATAGATTTGTCCATCTCTGTGTAACCAGGTGCTGGTGGAGGGTGTTACTGTTGACTTCCGAACGAGAGATATTAAGACCTCTGGCCGCAGCGCACCTTTTATTAGTACTAGAACCTGTTTGGGGATGTTTGTTGGGAGCAATGAGAGAACTGCTGTTATAGGTAGTGAAGGTGGGTGAGTGGTGTTGACGATGTAGGTGGTCTCAAATTGTACATGTACCTGTGGTATGCCCACATATATATCAAGTGTCGCTTGTGGTGTGATAGATTTGTTGAAGTCTGGCACTAAAAATTGGCTGAAATCGCCCCCCCCCCCCATTTCAATGGGAGGCAGAGGCGTTTTTTTTCCTGGCCGGCTTTTGCGCAATGTCCTTTCTTGCTGCAGTTTCCAAATCAATGGGAGGCAGAAAAAAACAGCAGCGCTCGTTTCTGAGCAAGTTTCGCAGCTTTTTTTGCCCGCGGTCGATGCTTTATCTTCAATGGCTGCTGGCGAAAAAGCCCCAGAAAGAAGCCGAAAAATATGTGCAGGCAGTTCAAAATTTGCCTCATAATTCCTGAAAGAATTCTGAAGCAGATTTTTTCTGCCTGCAAAAAAACTTTGTGAACAGGGCCTAAGGGTATATTTTACATGCAGCAGATTTGTTGACAACCAGTGCCATACACCTGAGTGGGGTTGTTTCTGCAGCATGTTCATGGCTTTCAGCAAGCCTCGTTCACATAAATGGGATAGTTGCAGAATATTTTGCAACAAATCCGCTGTGTGGGAACTTACCCTAACATTTCCAATTCACTACGCAGAAGAATTGACAAAGGAACTGTCCATTCATTTTTGGGATTGGTGAGGGTTTCGTAGGTTCGATCCACACTGATCAGAATGTTATGTCATATCATAGCGATATTTAATAACATTTTCAGATGGGAATACCCCTTTAACCCCTTGCTGCACCAGGACGCACCGGTACATCCTGTATTGCAGTGCTTTAAGGTACTGGTGCGTCCTTGCTAACAACTGTCAAAGGAAAAGGTGACAGAACTGTGCCATCAACTGTTTGACAATTGATCGGCACAGTAAGACGGCAGGGGACCAATCACAGCAGTCCCCTGCCGGCGATCTCTGTGATTGGTCAGTCAGAGCAGACTGACCAATCACAGCTCCTTGAGAATGTGTATGTGATTGAGCTGGCTCAGAAGCTGAGTCAGCGCCATCACCTCTGGGTGTCTGCTGTATATTACATCCAGGACTGGAGCTAGGCGCCGATCCGGCCGATTAACCCCTTAGATGCAGCGATCAAAAGCGTTCGCTTAATCTAGGTGGATTGTAGCCTGTCGGCATCTCTGATGGTTGCCATGGCCGCGGGTGTTAGCTGTTTGTCACAGCTGACATCCTGCTCTACTGGCAAGGACTGGAGCTAGGCTCCAATCCGGCCGATTAACCCCTTAGATGCAGCGATCAAAATCGATCGCTGCATCTAGGTGGTTAGTTCGCACCCTATGGTTGTTAATGGCAACCGGAGGCCTAACAATGGCCTCCCAGTACGGAATCCAATTAGGACCCGCCGGGAGGCAAAGCCTAGTAGGCTTGCTGTCAGTGAATAGCTGACATCTCTAATACACTGCGCTATGTAGGTAGTTCAGTGTATTAGAATAGCGATCAGGGCTTCATGCCTTCAAGTCACCTAGTGGGACAAAAAAAAGTTTTAAAAAGTTGGAAAAACTAAAAAAATGAAAGTTTCACGTTAAATAAACAATAACCATTTTTTCCCCATAATAAGGCCTCATGCACACGTACATATTTTTTCCCTCCCGTAAATACGGGTCCTTGGTCACACGTATTCGACCCGTATTGCACCAGTATTTACGGGCACGTTTTCGCTGCAAAATTGCACTTCATCAGTGCAGGATAGAGAGAAGGGACAGCCCTTTCCGAGGTAAAAGTAAAATAAATTCATACTTACCCGGCCGTTGTCTTGGTGACGCGTCCCTCTCTTGACATCCAGCCCGACCTCCCTGGATGACCGCTGCAGCCTGTGATTGGCCTGTGATTGGCTGCAGCGGTCACATGGGCTGAAACGTGGGAGCAGGGAGTTCTGGGTAAGTATGAACGTCTTTTTTTTTTTTTTTTACAGGTTGATCTATATTATGATCAGTAGTCACTGTCCAGGGTGCTGAAACAGTTACTGCCGATCGTTTAACTCTTTCAGCACCCTGGACAGTGACTATTTACTGATGTCGCCTAGCAACACTCCCGTAATTACGGGTGCACACACGTAGTCACCCGTAATAACGGGAGCCCCATAGACTTCTATGGGCCTGCCCGTGCCGTAATTACGGCCTGAAATAGGACATGTTCTATATTTTTCAACGGCACGGGCACCTTCCCGTAGCCAATAGAAGTCCATGGGCCCGTAAAAACATGCCGTAATTACGGGCATTTTTACGTTCGTGTGCATGGGTCCTAAGTCTTTTATTATAGGAAGAAACTGAAAACATTAAAAAAAAAGTACACATATGTGGCATCACCACGTCCGTACGACCCGAACTATAAAAATATCATGCTATTTTAACCGCGCGGTGAACATAAAAAATCGTTTCCAGAATCTCTGTTTTTTAGTCACTACCTCTCCCAATACAGAATACAAAAAGGGATCTAAAAGTTGCATGTACCCCAAAATTATACCATTAAAAACTACAGCCCGTTCCGCAAAAAACAAGTCCCCCCAGAGCTTTTTTTTACGTAAAAATAAAAAAGTTATGGCTCTCAAAATGACGAAACAAAAAATTAATTATCTGAAACAAAAGTGATTTTATTGTGCAGACGCTGAAAAGCATAAAAAAAGATATACATTTGGTATCGCCGTAATCGTATCGACATGCAGAATAAAGTAAAATTGTCATTTATAGCGCATGGTGAACGCCGTAAAAAAAAATGAATTAAAAACATCAGATTTGCTGGGCTTTGGTGACGTTGCTTGCCAAAAAATGAAATAAAAAGTGATAAAAAAAATCGCATGTACCCCAAAATGGTACCAATAAAATCTACAGATTGTCCCGCAACAAATAAGCCCTCACACCGCTCCGGTGGCGAAAAAAATAACAAAGTTCTGGCTCTCAGTATATGGCGAAGCAAAATGTGCAGAGCGTTCCAATAGTGCGGATAAGATTTTTTATTTATTTATCAGTGCGACACTGGCCACAGATCTGTGGATTATTATACTCTCTTATTATCAAACAGACCTGCCAGGGCGTTGCAAACACGACATGGCACTGAAAACTATTCCAGCAAAATCTGCGCTCCAAAATCCAAATGGTGCTCCTTCCCTTGTAAGCCCTGCCGTGTGTCCAAACAGCAGTTTATTACCACATATGGGGCATTTCCGTAATCATTAATTCCTTGTGAAAGATTTTAATTTTTACAGACCAATTCCAATAAGTTTAGTGAAAAAAACTGTGGGGTCAAAATGCTAATTATACCCTGAGATAAATTTCTTGAGGGGTGTAGTTTCCAAAATGGGGTCTCTTTTGGGGGGCTTCCACTGTTTTGGCCCCACAAGACCTCTTTAAACCTGACATGGTGCCTAAAATATATTCTAAAAAAGGAGGCCCCAAAATCCACGAGGTGCTCCTTTGCTTCTGAGGCCGGTGCTTCAGTCCACATGAACACATTACCTTTATTTTATGGGTCGATACGATTAAGACGATACCACACATGTAGAGGTTTTTTATGTTTTACGACTTTTGCACAATAAAAACACTTGTGAACGAAAATTATTTGTTTTTGTTTTGTTGCTTTCCAAGAGCCGTAATTTTTTTATTTTTCCATCAATGTAGTGATTTTTTAGGCTTGTTTTTTGCGGGACAAGACGTAATTTTGATTGGTTATGTTTTGGCGGTACATGGGACTTATTGATTAACTTATTATGACTTTTTCACGGGGCAATGGAAAAAAATAGCAATTTTGTCATTGTTTTTTGGGTTTTGTTTTTTTACGGTGTTCACCTTGTGTTTTAAATGACATATTAACTTTATTGTTCGTCATTACGGTCACGGCAATACATATATGTGTACTTTTATTTATTTTTTACACTTTTACTAAATCCACTTTTTATGGAAAAAAATGTTTTTATTTTTTTTACTGTAATTTTTATTAATACATTTTATTTCGCATTACTTTTTTTTTTTAGTTCCACTAGGGGACTTTACTATGCGATCTTCAGATCGCTGCTATAATGCTTTGGTATACTTAGTATACCAAAGCATTATTGCCTGTCCGTGTAAATCTGACACGTCCTAAAAGGCATATGCCCAGGGCAGACCTAGGGGCTTTTATCAGGCCCCCGGATGCTATGACACCCCATCAGAGGCCCGCGATTGCATTATTGCTATTGACCGTGGCATTTAACAGCTAAACGGCCGCAAACTAAGTAAACTTCGATCGCAGGCGTTGGAGCAGGAGCCCAGGTGTTATCAGATAGCCGAGCCCCAGCTCCAGCCTGCACGGGACTGGGGCGGCGGCCTAGCCTAAGGCCCCTTAGTGACTGCCGTGAAAACGCGTATTGGTAGTCACAAAGGGGTTAAAGAAAAAATTTATTACCAATGAATTTTGGCAAAAAAAAATAATAATTTTCCATTTCACTTCTACTTTGCTTTAATTCCTGTGAACCGCCTAAAGGGTTCAGAAACTTTCAGAATGCTGTTTTGAATACTTTGAGGGGTCTAGTTTTCAAAATGTGGTGTATTATGGGGGTTTCTAATATATAAGGCCCACAAAGTCATTTCAGTACTGAACTGGTCTCTGAAAAAGTAACCTTTTGAAATTTTCTTGAAAATGTGAGAAATTGCTGCTAAAGTTAGAAGCCTTGTAACGTTCTAGAATAATAAAAGGACTTTTTAAAAACGATGCCACCATAAAGTAGACATGTGGTAACTGTTAACTAGTACTTATTTTGTGTGTTATTGCTAGAGAATTTTGGTGTTTTTCACAAATAAACACTGACTATATCGAGCAAATTTTACCACTAACATAAAGTACATTGTGTCACGAGAGCACAATCTCAGAATCTCTTGGATACATAAGAACATTCCAGAGTTATTACCACCTAAAGTGACGCGTGTCAGATTTAAAAAAATTGTCTGTGTCCTTAAGGCCAAAACAGGCTGTGTCCTTAAGGGGTTAATGCTTTAATTGTTTAATACTGAAGTTAAAATACTATACCACAGCCACCCTACCTCCTCCCCAAAGTTTGTCATTAGGACTTCTTTTTTGGGGGCTTTTACTAATGGTTTTATCTTTAAATTTGATTTATTTTGTTTTAACTAGATTACTGTTTTATATCTAGGTAATCTATTAATGATAAATATAATAAACATGATTTGAACTGTTTGCTGAACAACTCTAGATCTTGTATCAAACTCCTATTAACTTGTGGCCCTTTAGGCGCCAATTCTTGGACAGAAAAATTCATATGATACAATTGGTAATGATCATTTGTGGTAATAAAATACCCTGATCCATTATTCACAAAATCTGTTGGAAAAATGTTACTGTAGATCCACCTTAAAGAAAACACACACAACCATACAACGTGGTCCCTAAAATCTTATCTTGTGACCACACTGAGTCATATTATAAATGAGAGAGTTCAGTGCTGAGATAGATACTAACAATTTCATACTGACAGTCACACTCCTGACAATGAACTGCTGAACTGTGACATCACTGTGTGAAAGGTCCTGGAAGGGCTGTAGTGAAGCTTCTCCTATTACACCCTTCAAAAATGGATGGATCACAGGTCCTTGTGCAGCTTCACTCAATTGCAGGATTTCTACAAAACAAGTATCACTATTCTCATATACTGTGTGCCGCATATCACTGGCACTGTCATGTGAAAACATAGCTTGTTCTTGTTTGCGAGGGTGTGTATCAATAGATTATTCTGTCCAGCATGATTTTGCACAATATCCTCCCTGTCTCCAGAAATGACAGATAATTTGCATATCACCTAGATTTGCTGTGTTAATTTGGCAGTAAATCTAGTCATCTGCACTAGTCCTCCATGTAATGTTATCCTTCCTATACTTTTTGTAGGGTTGTCCTCTTGTAAGGTCAGGGAGGTAATGCAATGCCGCTATTTTCACAAATGATACGTTATATAGTAGGACGTCAATGGAGAAGTTGTGATATCATTGTATAACATTCGGGGTGATCTAATATTTTCAGTTTGCTATGTAACTTTGGTAAGTAACATATTTCAGCAGTGTTTTCTCACAGTATAATACAATTTGGCAGAGGATGAGTAATGTTTGTCCCATGTTCTCTCTCCAAGTTTTTATTTGCATGAACAAAAGACTGTTTTGGTTCCAGCTATTTGCGACATCGTTTTCACGATTACTGGATTATTTCACTGTAATGTTACTGAAATGTGTTCATCATTTATGGATCCTTTTCATAAGAGCATTTCTGTGTATCTGTAACTCAGAAATGATTTGTTATTGCTGGACTAAACTAAGCAAGGAATACACCCTAATCTTTACAATGCATAGCCCTTTAAATTATGTGAGCTCTTCTAAAGTGCCCATTCACAGTAGGCGAAAGTCTGCTGAACCGTGTATGTGGGTTTGTCACAACGACCCCGTTGGGGACAAAGACAGATCAGGCATGTTGATTTTTAACATGGCCGATCCTTTGTTCCCACGGAAGTTAATCCACTGCCAGAGGTGTCTTATTGCCCTCTTGGCCGATCATACGTGTATATGGGGAAGTCCAGAGGAATAGCTGTCGGCTGAAAGGGCGTTTGTCATACAGCTGTCGAAACTTTCTCCCATCACAACAACTTGTCGTCTATCCACACGTGTTTGATTGCTGGGGGTCCCACCGCTGGGCGTCTCGAGTTCCCTGAATGGACGGAGCAGCGGTCGCTCATGCGCTGCTGCTCCATTCATCCTTTATGGGACTTCTGGAGATCGCTGAGTACAGCGTTCACCTATCTACGGAAATCCAAAAGAGAATTAATGGAGCGGCAGCGTGCATACGTGACCTGCCATTCTGTTTGTACAGGGGACTCGGGACCCCTGTTCTCTTGATCGGTGGGACTACAAAGGGTTTAAAAACACTTGGTGACAAGTTGTTGCGGTGGGATAACACCTTTAAGCATCCAAGGATGTGTCTGTCAACACAGTGTCGACTAGGGATGCACGATGCATCGAAACTTCGATACTGTGCATCCCCAAACGGTTCGATACCATTATTTCATGTATTTCGATACTTAGCTGTGCGTCCACACAGCTCAGTATAGTAACACATGAATGTATATGAGAGCGGGGCTGCGGTTGTGTAATGCAGTCATTGCCCTGCTCCTGAGTCCTGACATGTGCGCGCCGTCAGGATGGTTTGATGCGGCCTGCGCTGCACAAATGAGCTGCGGCACTGAAGAAAGAACATGGCAGGCGCACTGCAAAACACCCCCGTTCTGTCCTCCGTGCCTGCGCCGCCGCTTATTATAGTGCAGCACCGGCCGCATCACCTCATGCTGACCGCGCGCGCACTTGTCAGGAGCGGGGCAATGGCTGTATTACACAGCCGCAGCCGAGCTCTATAACGGCGGAGATCAGAAACCTCCCATCTCCGCCGCTATTCCCCTGAATGCTGCAATCAAAGCTGACTGCAGCGTTCAAGAGGAAGTGAGATGGGGGGATGCCCCTTGGATCGCATTTCACAGGAATCCCTGTAACGCGATTGAGGGACATACCACATATGGGCAGACAGCCCAGGGTCCATTGAAGGACCCCAGGGCTGTCCTACCATATTTCCTGTTGTTAGGGCATACTTGGGTATGTCCTTACAGCTGCCTGTGTACAATACATATACAGGCTAATATACTGGCATATAGATATATGTCAGTATATTAAAGTTTAAAAATAAAGTAAAAACAAAGTATTGTTAAATAAAAAAAAAAACACATACACCTTTTTTACAATAAACATTAAAATAAGTCTCAATACATAAGATATTCACATATTGGGTATTGGCGTGGCCGTAATAACCTGCATAACGATTTTTTTGCATCATTTATGATGTGTAAACGAGGTGTGATGAATTTAACCTCCATGTGCCTCACATTAATAGTAATTAACCCCATCATGTACCTTACACATTAACCCGTTATGACTGAGAAACATGATGGGGTTAATTACTATTAATGTGAGGCACATTCAAAATTCATCATCATACCTCGCGCCTCACATCAGAAAATGGAAGAACTTTTTTTTTTATTATTACTGTTGGCAAAGTATCGAATTGGTATTGAAATCGCAATACTAAGCGAAGTATCGGTATCGAAGTCCAAATTCTAGTATCGTGACATCCCTAGTGTCGACTTCTACTAACAACGCGTCGCACAGCGTACAGCTTGCAAATCACATCCTTATTTTTTTTTTTCCAAATGTCAGAAAACATGGTGGCTTCTTAATGAATATGGAATTCAGTTCTGAAAACTGGCAGAGTTGCACTGATAAATATGCCTTACTGGCTTTCAATAGTCAACCTTGTAACATGGATTCTTTAGTTGAGATCTGTGTAAAGAATCACATTTGTACAGTAAAACAGTCATAGGAAGTGCCATACATAAGTGTGCAGAGGTTGGTTACATTCCTTCATATAGTATGCAAATCAACTCTGACATGACAAATACAGATTGTCAGATCCTAAAAAATATCAGAAGCAAAAGAAACCCAAAACTTTGAGAAGGTGAGGGGGGGTCAGTTACAGTTCTGCTATGATCCAGTGTTCAAGTTCTTGGTTTTGAGGAGGAGGTTATCAGTAAAGAGGAGCTGACCTGTCTGCGCTGTGTGTTATGGGCTGTGCTCAATAATAGGCCAGTGTATGAACCTGTTAGGGAGTAAAATTTGTTTGGTCAAGTACTCAATATGTAGAAGGTGATAATCCTGCTCTTGTCTTCAGCACAGAAGCAGACTTACAGGTCATTCCCAATGATTAGAATATCATCAAAAAGTTCATTTATTTCAGTAATTCAATTCAAAAATTGAAACTCCTATATTATGTATATTCATTACACACAGAGTGATCTATTTCCAGCATTTTTTTTCTTTTGATCTTGAAGATTAGGGTAACCGTTAATAAAAACCCAAAATTTTGTGTCTCAGAAAATTAGAATATTATATAAGCCCAATTTCAAAAATGATTTTTAATACTGAAATGTTGGCCTACTGAAAAGTATGTACGGTATATGCCCTCAATAATTGATCGGGGCTCCTTTTGCATGAATTACTGCATCAATGCGGCGTGGCATGGATGCGATCAGCCTGTGGCACTGCTGAGGTGTTATGGAAGCCCAGGTTGCTTTGATAGCGGCCTTCAGCTCGTCTGCATTGATGGGTCTGATGTCTCTCATCTTCCTCTTGATAATACCCCCATAGAGTCTCTTTGGATTTAGGTCAGGCGAGTTTCCTGGCCAATCAAGCACAGTGATACTGCGGTTATTAAACCAGGTATTGGTACTTTTGGCAGTGTGGAAGGTGCCAAGTCCTGCTGGAAAATGAAATCAGAATATCCATAAAGCTTGTCAGCAGAGAGAAGCATGAAGTGCTCTACAATTTCCTGCTAGACGCTGCGTTGACTCTGGACTTGATATAACACAATGGTCCAACACCAGCAGATGACATGGCCCCCAAACCATCACTGACTGTGGAAACTTCACACTGGACCACAAGCAACTTGGGTTGATGCCTCTCCACTCTTCCTCCAGACTCTGGAACCTTGACTTCCAAATGAAATGCAAAATTTACTTTCATCTGAAAACAGGACTTTGGACCACTGAGCAACAGACCAGTCCTTTTTCTCATTAGCCCAGATAAGACGCTTCTGACGTCTCAAGGAATGTGACAGTTGTAGCCCATGTCTTGGATACGTCTGTGTGTGGTGGCTCTTGAAGCACTGACTCCAGCCACAGTCCACTCCTTGAATGGCCTTTTCTTGACAATCCTTTCAAGGCTGCGGATATCCCTGTTGCTTGTGCACTTTTTTCTACCACACTTTTTCCTTCCTCTCAACTTTCCATTAATATAGCATTGTCCTTTTGTGGCTTACCTTCCTTGTGAAGGGTGTCAGTGACTGTCTTCTGGAAAACTGTCAAGTCAGCAGTGTTCCCCAAGATTGTGTAGCCTACTGATCCAGACTGTTGGACCATTTAGAGGCTTAGGAAACCTTTGCAGGTGTTTTGTGATGATTCGCTGGTTAGAGTGACACCAGGAGTCTGCAATGTTCAACTTTTACCCAATATTTTCATTTTCTGAGAGACTAAGTTTTGTGTTTTCATTAACTGTTAGCCATAATCATCAACATTAAAAGAAAACAATGCTGATAATAGATCACTCTGTGTGTAATGAATTTATATAATATGAGTTTCACTTTTTGAATTGAATTACTGAAATAAATTAACTTTTTGATGATCTTCTAAGGAAATTCCTCTGATTTAAAAAACAACGTTATAATAGACTATTTTGTGTTAACATTTTATTTTTGGCTCCTCTTGATTATCCTGTACCATAAGGGTTTGTCCACATGTAGCAGAATTGCAGATGGAAACTACACCGCAGAATACAGTAGCAGCAAAGTGGGTGACATTCAACAAATCTCATCCACACGCTTCGCAAAAATTTTCTGCAGCAATTCCATTATGTGTGGACAAGCCCTAGGAGGTGAACTCTAGAAAGCTTTCTTTAACCTTCCTATATTCCAGAATATTTGATAATCTGCCACATTCCATGTCCCATTGATTTCTCACCTTGATTTTTAGTCCAGTCAGTGGTCCTACTTCATGGTTGACAATCTTCACCTCTTCCACTGGTGATCAAAGCTACCTGCATCCAGCTCCATTCATTTGCCCCCAGGTAGAAGCACCCAACCACCAAGTGTATGAATTAAAGGGAGCAAATCCCAGTCACCAGTGCCCATTTTATAGTTGTCATTAAGACTTGGGGACTGGGTTTTGTCTAGCCATGACATTGTCATAATATGAGACAAACACACAAGGAGAAATATCATTGTTTGCCAGTTCCCATATGTTTTTTTTAACTTGCTCTAAGCCTACATACAAGTGTTCAGAATTTTCCATAGACATATACAACGTCAACTTTTACAAGAATAGGTGGCAAAGATCTGAGGCTGACACTGGATGTTCCAGAGGATCTGCACTTCGATAAGCCCCATTGCAAATGAATAAGGTTAATCAGTGGCTTTTCTTTGCGTAATCCGGGCAAATAATAAGCATGCTACAGATTTTAAAATTCACGGCACGGTCATTATAGTATGCTAATTTTTTTCGCTACATGTTAATGGGATATAAAATACCACTTTCACTTGCATTAGATGCGGAATATCCGTAAATCCTGAATGTGTGAACATGGCCTAATTTTCCTTTTATACGGACAGAGATTTTCTGCCCGGTAACGTGCGCCGACCGATGTCTATTTAGTACATTTACATGGAACAATTATAGTTCGTCCCCACACTCACAATCCTTAATATGCTCCCTCATCCCCATACACTTTCTATATTATCAATAGCACATTCCCTGTTTGCACGTTCGGTTTGGGGATTTTGTCACTTTTAATGGCAAGAATAGCGCATCATGCAGTGCTTTTTTTGCTGTCAAAACAGCGGAACTCTGATGGACCCGTTGTGCACACATTTGTTTTGGGGATTTTTTTTTAGTGTTTTTTTTTTTTCAATTATGTCTAACGTTTACATTTTAATTTTCTCCACAGTTTCTAAATGAGCACAACAAAGTGTAAAGGAGGGAGCAGAGGAACATAGAGCAGTCACCATGAAGCTTTATGTGTTTCTTGTCAACACAGGAATCACCCTTACATTTGACACCGAGCTGGCAGTTCAAACGTAAGAACAACGTTTTTATTTATTGGTGTATTTAGTAGATAATTCATTGCACTGCTTTTGTCTACTAGATGTGAACTAGGGGAAATCTACCAACATAGGTGCAATGGAATCGTGTTTTACATGCTGCAACCGGCTATGGACGACTCCACTTTTCCCTTTCACTAGCTTTGATAAGTTTCCCAAATTATGTCGCGCTTATAGGGGCATTTTAGGGTTAATCAAATAAAGCTTATTCATTGTGTAATGAAATGGGATTGTCTTGATTTAGAAAATCGTCAACTTTCTTCCAAAAACAGTGCCACACCTGTCCATTGGATGTGCCTGGTATTGCAGCTCAGCTCCATTGAGAATGCGGATGAACTGCAATATCAGACACAGGTGCCAGGTTTTCAGTATAGCTGACACCCCTCTGCAACATGCCAGGTTTGGAGACGGCTCAGATCCCAGAAATTTAACTTCTCAGATGCCGCGGTCAATAGTGATCATGGAATCTGAGGGGCCAGGCAGAGGGAGCAAGCTCTCTCACTTCCCCGACTGCGGATATGTTGCCATGGCAGCTGAAAGGCCTATTGAATGCCTCCAGGTCAGCCATCAGTGCTCTATTTTTAAGCCTTTCCAGAGCACAGATAGAGGCAATACACGTCAATGCATAGATATTGCATAAGTGATCCATAGATCGCATGTTTAAGTTTAAGTCCACTAGCACTAAAAAAAAGGTAAAACACTTTTAATAAAAAAAAATTAAATATAAAAAAGAAATTAAAACCTCCCTTTTCCTATTTTTTTTTTTTTTTTTTTTAAATGTATGTAAGCAACAAAAAAAAAAATCAAACATGATTGGTATCGGTGTGTCTATAAGTTTGAGCTATTAAAATATCACCTTATGTAACTTGCCGGGTGAATGCCATAGGGGAAAAAAAAATATCGCAATGTCAGAAGTTCTGTTTTAGTCACCCTCCCCCCCCCCCCAAAACTGAATAAAAAGTCTTATGTACCCAATAATGGAACAAATAACAACCTCAGCTCGCTATGCAAAAACTTTCCCTCACACCGCTCCTTCAATGGAAAAAGAAAAAAGTTATGACTCTCAGAATGTGGCGACACAAAACATATATTTTTTTTTTAAACAAATTAGTTTTTCCTTTGCAAAGTAGTAAATCGTAAAAAAATAGTATCAATTTATCGCCGTAATCGTATGGACCCGCAGAATAAAGTCAATGTGTCGTTTTTACCGCACAGTGAATGCTGTAAAAAACAAAACCGAAATAACAATAGCGGAATCGCTGTTTTTTTCCAATTCCATCCAACAATGAATACATTTTGTTCAGTTTCGTAGTACGTCAGTATACATTAAATGGTGACATTAACAACAACAATTTGTCCTGAAAAAAACAAGCTGTATGTCGACAGACAAATAAATTAGTTATGGCTCTCGGAATGCGACAATGGAAAAATGAAAATTGACTGCAACAGCAAATCTGCGGCAGAATCTTAAAGGGTAACTAAACGTTCAACAAACTTCTGACGTGTCATAGTGAGACACTGAGGTCCCCACCAATCGCTAGAACGAAGCAGCAGAAGCGCTCGTGTGAGCCACTTTTCTTTTCGGCTTTTTTTGGAAAGTGAGTCCGTAGACCGCTACATCGATTTCTGGAAAAAGCCGAACAGAAACAAAGCGGCTCAGCGCTCACACAAGCTCTTCTGCCGCTTCGTTTTAGAGTTTGGTGGTGGTCTCAGTGCTCGGACCCCCACGAATCAAATCTTCTGACATGTCACTATGACATGTCAGAAGTTTGAATGTTTAGTTACCCTTTAAAAAAAACAAAAACACGCAGGTAAATTAGGCTTAGTTCACACCTGCGTCGGGGTGTTTCTTTGTTCTGCTCGGTCAGAGCAGCAGTACAAATGGAATAACGGAGGCAACGGTTCCGTTGCACAACAGACACTGCCGGTGGCCGACGGAACCCATTGAATAGGTACCGTCGGGGCATCCGTGATTTTACCGGAGGTCATGCTGTGCTATTGTCTCCGGTAATCTCGGCCAGTTCTGCGACGGAGGCCCCTAACGGATCCTCCAATGCAGATGTCAACGAGGCCGAAGTCACAGAAATCCGCAGACAATCGTGCGTTTTTGCTGCGCATATTTCTGAGAAAACCCTGCGGATTTAATGTGAAGCATTGATTATAGCACATTTTTTGTGCTCCTGCGGATTTTCTGCAGTTTTCCCTGCGATTTATTTTAGTGTTTTTATTTTGCATTCCATAACTTTTTATTTTTCCATAGACTGAGCTGTTTAACCTTTTAAAGACCCCCCCCAGACATTTTTAGTTTTTACATTTTAGTTTTTTACGTCCTGCCTTTCAAGAACCGTAACTATTACTGTATACCGTCGACTGAGCTGTATAAGGGCTTATTTTTTTCGGGACGCACTGTATTTTTTATTTTTTTTATTGGTACCAATTTTTGGTACATACAATGTTTTGATCACTTTTAGTTAAAATTTTTTAGTTCTAAGGTGACAAACAACAACGATTCTGGTGATTTTAAATTTTTTACGCTGTTCACCGTGCAAATTAAATAATGGTATATTGTCATAGTTAAGACTTTTATGGACGCGGCCATTTTTTTTTTTCATTTTTGCAATGTGCTTAAGGGAAAAAAAATGGGAAATGCGTTTTTTGAACTTTTAATATTTTAAAATATTTTATTTTTAGCTTTTTTACACTCCTGAAAAATTTATTTAACTTTTTTTCTTAGTCCCCCTTGTGGACTAGTAGAATACACTGCAATACTAATGTATTTCAGTATATTGTCATTTTTACAGGCGTCTTCTAAGTCCTGCCGGAGGCACGGCTTAGCAGGGGCAGACAGAACGCAAACCTGGGGCCTTCATTAGGCGCCTGGGCTGCCATGACCACCATCGGTGCCCTGCAATCGCGTTGCGGGGTGGCCGATGGGCTATCAGAGGGGGCTGCCTCCTCCTAACGGTTTAAATGTCGCTATTGACCGCAGCATTTAACTAGGTAAACGGCCAGGAACAGTGAGATCTCTGTTCCTGGCTGTTAGAACAGCGTGTCAGCTGTGATACACAGCTGACACCTGCGGCATAAGGTGTGCTCAAAACTTCACCCCCCACACCAGCTCCATTACGTACATTTTCCTTATGGGGAGGAAGGGGTTAAGGGTTTTTTTTTTGGAGGACGAGTTGTATTCTTGAATTACACTATTTTGGGGTAAATAAAACTTGTTGATTGAATTTTAACTTTTTTAGGGTGGAATGGAAAATAAACGGATATACTTCCATTTTTTTTTTGTGGCTTAAATTTACACAGTTTTACTGTGTGGTATAAATAATCTAACTTTATTCTGCGGGTCGTTAGGATTACAGCGATACCACATTTACATAGTTGATTTATGTTTTTCTACTTTTGCACAATAAAACCACTTTTCTTTTAACAGTATTTCTTTTTGTGTCCCCTTTTTTTAAGAGCCATAAGATTTCCACTGACTTTGCTGTATGAGGGCTTAACGACTTTGGTCATTGATCACTTTTATAATACACTGCAATACATCTGTATTACAGTGTATTATGCCGGTCAGTGTAAAACTGCCTGGAATTCTAGAAGGGTCTATTAGGTCTACACGGTTGGCATATGCCTTTGTTAGGCCCCTGGCTGCTATGAAAACCATTGGCACCCTGTGGTCGTTTTTCAGGGTGGCAGAAGGAGCCCCCTCCCTCTGAAACCTCCAAGAGGCCACAGTCGCTATTGACCATGGCATCTAAGGGACGGCTGGGATCAGAGGTTACTCCGATCCCGGCTGTTACAGCAGAAGCCTGACTGTCATTAGACAGCCCGGCACCTGCACTCATGGCTTTTACGGGCTTAAAAAGCTGTGTTGTGGCATAAAAACCCATAATGACCGCCGTAAAAAGGCATATTGGCGATCATTAAGGGATCCGGTGTATGTATGTGTGTGTATATGTATATATATATATATATATATATATATATATATATATGTGTATATACAGATCCCAAAAGAAAATCCAGCAGCACTCCGATAATCAAGGTGAAAAAAGTGACGTTTATTGTGCCAAGATGACAAATGCAACATGGCTGCACTTGCCATGTTGGCACAATAAACTTCACTTTTTTTCACCTTGATTATCGGAGTGCTGCTGGATTTTCTTTTGGGATCTGTATGGTCTTTGGATCGGGACTATCAGCTGGCACCCTTTACTATTGGATTTCTCACTTGGAAACAGAGTGCTGCTGCCTTTCTACTGGTATATATATATATATATATATACACGACAGGATCGCGCAAGATAGAGAAGTGTTGTCCATATGGTGGTCATAAAGCAGGGTTTCCTCCCTGGAACCCCCCCTCTATGAGTCTGAATGGCCGCCATGTAATGCTGCATTTAAATGTCTGGCCAGAGAAGGCTTATCCCTGGCAAAATCAGCTAAATATTTGACCGGGGGTGCAGGGAATTACAGCGGCATCAATATGAACTTCCCCATGTTCTTTGAGTGTGTAAACCGGACCACATACAAATGTTTTGTTTCACGCCAATATTTATATATAGATAACTAAGTTCATAGATGTTCATGAGCTGAGATTGACAGTCCATTTTACTCCCACATTTACTTGTAACATTAGGAATTCTTATTGTTATGAAGCTGGCAGTGGACTTTTACTTACTATACCTAGAATGGGTTGCGGGTATAGTACTAGTAGATAAGACCGCTAGCTTTTTAGGCCTTCGTAATATAATAAATCCAGTATTGCATAACTATTGCTTGGAGACCTAAAAACAAAGATTAAAAAGAATCATCACTTAATAATAACGTAGGAATTGAATTAATACAACAGTTGTTGCTTTATATTTATCTATCCTTGTGACATTAGTAAAGCTTTCCAAATTAATAAGTGGCTCTTTCCACAATACAAAGTTTGTTTTCAGGAAACCGCCCAGTTATTCCTTTCTCATCCTAACGCTTGTTGAGGGCTGCAGTTCTATGAAGAACATAAAACCAACCATTAGGAAATTGTAGACCAAATGCTAATCCTCCCAGATCCACAATTAATGTAGGTATTTCTCATTTACTGGCTATGCAATTCCTTATATATCGGTGAAGGGTTACCTTAGATTTACAACAAATATACAAAAATGACATAAACAGCAATTATCGAAATAATATACCTAAATAATATAAACTAATAAAGTGGCTGCCTCACCATTAAATATCATATTCATTCTATGGGTCATAAAAATTAACAATGTTTGCCATTTAAATGCTATAAAAAACCCAAAAACTATCTAGTGAACATTTATAACATTCAGGACTTATTTACACAAACGTATTTCTCGTCCGTGTGCCGTCCATTTTAACAACGGATCGCACACTGAGCCATGAAATTCAATGGGCCTATTCACACATCGTTTTTTTTTATAACCTTCATGGTGCGTGTGTCCGTTGCAAGAAACTCACATGCATGTCCTATTCTCGTTCGTTTTTGCGCACCTTATTTGGCCATTGAAGTCTATGGGTACGTGAAAAAAGGATAGGATCCATGTGCTGTCCGTTTCTCACGCATCAGTTGCTAAAGAAATGCATAAAAAACAAAAGTGAAACCATTGTGCTTGCAGGGGAGAAAAACTGAGAGGAAAAAAGAATAACACACAGAAACAATTCTGAATCAATGCAAACGTATGCATGGAAAACAGCCAGTTTTTTGGTGAAGCAAATTGGATCAGGCCTTACATAGTGTGGTGCCACCTGGTGTTCAAAGTGTATAGCAATGTGCATATCCCCCTACTAAGCTAATTGCTGGTGAAAATAAATGCTCAGTCCCTCACCCCACAGCCAGTTCTCTGCATAGTGATTCTCTGTTCAGCCAGTAGAAATAGCTTTCTTCCCTGCTTGTCAGGGAAGGAGCAGAGTTTCTCCTAAGTAGCATGGCAGTATAGCTGAGGAGACTAAGGCCCCATGCACACGAACGTGCTTTTGCGGCCGCAATTCCCCCGATAATCCACGGGAGAATTGCGGTCCCATTCATTTCTATGGGGACATGCGCACGACCGTGGTTTCCAGGCTCTCAGGAAATAATGGACGCGCCATGTGCATGGCCCGCGATTTGCGGGCGGCTCGCGGGTGACACTTCGCTGCCGGCCGACCCGAAAATCATGGCCGTGCACATGCTACAGTCGTGTGTATGAGGCCTTATTCTGCACAGAACTCCTGCCCCAGCAGCGCAGATTAGCAGCAGCACCAATGGGGACACAGAGAAGAAAAATATTCAGAATTATTATAATTTTAATTTTTTTGATGTTAGAAACACTGGAAATTACATTAAAACAGCATCTGGATTAACAACCTGTCTGGACTTTTGGTATGAAAATGATTAATGAGATAAGCCCTTGGCGACTTGTGATGTAATTGTACGTAACATCCGCCAAGGGGGAATATAGAACAGGGAGTATAAAGCATAGGTCTCAGAATATTTGTAAAAGTTGTACTTTATAAAAACAAAAATATTTTAAATTTGGTATCACCGTAATTATATTGACCAGCAGAATAAAGTTAACATGTAGTTTTTTACTGCATGATGAATGGCGTAATAATGAATCCCAGAAAACAATGGAGGAATCCGTTTTTTATCCTATTTCACCCCACAAAGTATTTGTTTTAAGTTTCCCAGTACATTATATGGTATTTTTAATATGGCTATAGCGATGGAAAAATAAAGAAAGTTATGGCTTCTGGAAAGCGGTGAGTAAATAACGGAAACAAAAAAAAAAAATGGCGTTGACACCATAGGGTTAGCAGAATTGCATCTGTCACGAGAACAATTGATTCTTAAAAGCGGGGTATGGTTCCTCTAATAATGTATAGTTCAAACAGTTAAGTGCCATAATAGTAAAAGTTATTTGGAACTGGAGGTGCAGTTTTAGTAATAAAATTCTGTATACTTACAGCCCCCACTAGGTGGAGTTTACTGATTTATACATCTCCCATAGAACTCCATAATAAATGTATCTTCCTGAAGACAAGTTCATAAGCTCCTTCTAGCAGAATTGTATACACAGAAATATTTCTCTGTTAATCAATTATCTGCTATCCCTCGTAACGTTATGTACACATCTGAGCTATAGCTTCCATTTTTGACGAAAGCCATAACGTTGTGTTGTGTCCATTGGATGTTGACTCCGAAGGTGCCCGACAGACCCCAATGGGGTCCATTTGAGGTTTCTGTCGTTTTAACAGTAAAAATAATATTGCATGCTGTTCTAGTCTTGCCGAAGAGTGATGGAACTTACAGCGGACTGGCCAAATGCAAACCTGATCATAGCATATACCTTCTCTTGGTCTATTATTTCTAAGGGCTACTCTTCTAATTTCCACCCCGTAGCTATGTATGTCCACAGCATCTCTGGCATTTCTATTGGCTGACTGGAGCATCATCATACGTGTGAACCCTGATATTTCAACGACCCATATTCCAGATCCTAATGTTTGCTCTTGCTGTCTATTGCTGGAGCTATGGAGTGATCTCATTACAGAAAGAATACAAAAACATCATCATGTAGCTACGCTGAAAAGAACATTTTGGGAGGAAATGAAAAATACTTTGAGCTGCTTGTTATTTAATAGACTCCACCAGTGGCCGTGTGTTTTCTTTATATTGGCAACAGGGACAAGCGCATTTGAATTAAGTTTTAATACTGGTGATCCTGACCTCAACATCAGACAAATTGGAAATTTAGTAGTTGTATTTAAATCTATATGTCCTTATTTACTCGTCATATTGCTTTCATCAGGGTCTTATTTATAACATGGCTCATTTCACTGTCGTCAGACAGTCGTACACAACTGTGCTGAATTATATGTAATGTTGTTAGGTTTAGATGTAAAGTAGGAATGTATGTATAGATAATATATTTATTTATGCTTTGCGTCACAGGGCTGTGATGACTAGTTATCTTCGTAGCATCTGTCTATATCCGTCTACAGTGGTCAGAAAACATATTAACCCCTTAATGACCACCAATATGTGTGTTCACAGCGATCATTAAGGGTACTTATGCTACAGTGTTGCATTTTCAAAGTGCTGTGACATAAGCCTGGCACGGGTGTCCTTCGATGGCTAGAGCGAATGTCAGACGGTCTGTAGACTGCCGGGCTCCCGCTCTAATAGGTGGGATCAAAGTAACCTTCGATCCCGGCCGTTTAAACACCTTAGATGCGGCAGTCGATAGCAACTGCGGCACCTAAGTTGTTTCAGATGGAGGGGGCTCCCTATTTTACCCCATTGACACCTGCGCCACGCGATTGTGGGGGGCCAAAGGTTTTCATGGCAGCCGGGGGCCTAGCAAAGGTGTATGCTAACAGTATATGCCTATTAGGCCCTTCCAGAGGCAGGGCCTAATAGAATGCATGTAAGTTTAACAAAATGCTTTATTATGAAAAAAAAATTAAAAAGCTACACATAATTAGTAATGCTGTGTCCATAACCCCGTAAAAAAAAACAATGCCATAATTGGTGTTTTTTGTTCATTCTGCAATAAAAAGTGATCAAAAAGTAGTATATTCCCCAAAATAGTACCAATAAAAATTGCAAGTCGCCCCACAAAAAATAAGCCCTCTTACAGCTCTGGTAGCAAAAAAATAAAAAAAAAGTTGTGGCTCTTAAAATATGGCGACACAAAAATCAAATACTTTTAAAGAAAAAGTGTTTTAAGGCCTCATGCACACGACCGTAAAAACTCCCGTTATTACGGGTCGTAATTACGACCCGTAATAACGGGCTCATAGACTTCTATTGGCGACGGGTGCCTTCCCGTTTTCTCACGCGAAGGTGCCCGTGCCGTTGAAAAAGATAGAACATGTCTTATTTCAGGCCGTAATAACGGCACGGACAGTCCATAGAAGTCTATGGAGCTCTCGTAATGACGGGTGGCTACATGTGTGCACCCGTCATTACGGCAGCGTTGCTAAGCGACGTCAGTAAATAGTCACTGTCCAGGGAGCTGAAAGAGTTAACTGATCGGCAGTAACTCTTTCAGCACCCTGGACAGTGACTACCGATCAGTATAAACCTGTACAAAATAAAAATAAAAGACTTTCATACTTACCGACAACTTCCTGCTTCCTCCAGTCCGGTCTCCCGCCCGTTGCCTTGGTGACGCGTCCCTCTCGACATCCGGCCCGACGTCCTGGATGACGTTTCAGGCTATGTGACCGCTGCAGCCAATCACAGGTCAATCACAGGCTGCAGCGGTCACATGGACTGCCGCGTCATCCAGGGATGTCGGGCTGGATGTGAAGAGAGGGACGCGTCACCAAGACAACGGCCGGGTAAGTATGAATTTCTTTAACTTTTATTACAGAAAAGGCTGTCCCTTCTCTCTATCCTGCACTGATAGAGAGAAGGGGCTGCCGATTAGTGCAGTGCTATTTTGCCGCCAAAAACGTGCCCGTAAATACGGGTGGAATACGGGTGACACCGGACCCATATTTACGGGCACGGGTTCGTAAATACTGGTGCAAAACGGGTGGAATACGTGTGACACCGGACCCGTATTTACGCCAGTATTTACGGGTGGGAAAAAATACGGTCGTGTGCATGAGGCCTTATTGTGTGAAAGTATTAAAACCTATAGTCACTAAAGTGTTAAATATAATATAATAGGAACCCGAAACCCTAGTCTGATTTGAAAGCTTTGCCTAGGAAAGACCATGCTGATGCAGTATAACTACTTTGAGTCTTGTTGCTGTGCTCAGTCTTGCCATGGTAGACCTGTGACATGAAACGGTCTTCCACAACCTCACCTTTGTAGCAGAGTTTGGCTGTTCCTCATCCAGTTTTAAGCCTCCTACACAGCTGTTTCTGTTACAGTTAATGATTGTGTTTCAATCTACATATGAAAATGATGATCATTATCACCTGTTTGGTATAATTGGTTAATCATACACCTGACTATGATCCTACAAAATCCATGACTTTATGCAAGTGTAGGTAGAAGAATTGATGGTGTTTTGAAAGCAAAGGGTGGTCACACCATATATTGATTTGATTTAGATTTCTGTTTATTCACTTTTGTATTTTGTTAATTGATGAAAAAAAAAAATATTAGCACTTCTATTTTTGAAAGCATTTTTACTTTGCAGCTTTTTTCTACAACTGCTTAAAACTTTTGCACGATACTATATATACAATTTATTTTCCAGAATACCATTTAAGCAAAAGTTGCATAGTCTGACATCAAAATTTGGCGTTGTATTTATCTTGGATGTGCTGCTTGCCTGATACGGCTGCATTTTGTTGTCGGCGTCTGCATGGCTGTGGTATGAACTTTAAGTTCCCTGCCACTGCCCTGCTCTGTTATTGAAATCTGTCCTGATAATGAAATTACTTTTTATTAAGGAATATCTCCTAATATAATCGCCTTATAATGGAAATCAAATGTCTAGGTAGTGAGGGGTTATGGGTTTTACAGTGACAGCCCAAAAGATACCCCATATGGATTGTTATTCTTCTTTCTCATGCAGAGTTGAACTCTGAGCCTGGCAACGCTGCTAGGAGCTGTTTTAGTTTTGGCTTTTGTGTCAAATTCAAATATAAAATGAGTTTTTAAAGAGGCTTTATGAGATTCTTCCAGAAATAGCATTCTCTATGTCTTTATTAATTTTCAGACCCCCTGATATTCAGTTTGCAGTCTGCTCCTAGATTTAGACCTTTTTCATGTGCCCATGTTCCTCCAAGTGATATGTACATGCTAAATATGAGGTATGTGATTTCAGGATGCTGCTGCCTTCACAAGCTTGTATCAGCAC
Source organism: Rhinoderma darwinii (assembly GCF_050947455.1). NCBI lineage: Eukaryota > Metazoa > Chordata > Amphibia > Anura > Rhinodermatidae > Rhinoderma > Rhinoderma darwinii. The sequence continues at coordinate 88,253,229 of NC_134691.1, forward strand.
AGTTTAATTCATATACTGATTTCCTCCACTCCAGCCTAAGAGGTATCTCTTCTTGTGCGGACAGACACTGATACAGAGGAGTGTGTAATTCTCCCCCTTCCCCTGCAGATTCTGCCGTGGGTACAACACAGCCTGTGTAGACCTCTGTGTATATTTTCCTCCCTATCTTTACTCTGATACAGTTCAGCCTGTGTGATCTTCCCTCCTTGAAGACTTGGGTGCTTTCCAACCTCTCTACTCTCTGATCTGCCATGTACAACCTCCTCTTCCAGCCAACTGCTAACTCTAAGGGTATGTTCACACGTGCACGACCGTTACGGCTGAAATTACGGAGCTGTTTTCAGGCGAAGACAGCTCCTGAATTTCAGACGTAATTGCATGTGCAGGTGTTTTTGCAGCGTCCATTACGGATGTAATTGGAGCTGTTTTTCTATGGAGTACATGGAAAACGGCTCCAATTATGTCCCAAGAAGTGACATGCACTTCTTTGACGCGGGCATCTTTTTTTACGCGCTGTCTTTTGACAGCGGCGCGTAAAAAAAATGACCGTCTGCACAGTACATCGTAAAACTCATTCAAATGAATGGGCAGATGTTTGCCGACGCTTTCGAGCAGTATTTTAGACCGTAATACCAGGCGTAAAACGCCTGATTTACGTCCGTAAATAGTGCGTGTGAACATACCCTAACACTGCAAAGATGGGGTGACCAGAGAGAGAAAGAGCCGACAAAGCCAGGATCTGTCCGATCTAAGTCAGAATGGCAGCACAGCTAGCTATGTCCAGGAGTTGCACAGACTCTACAACAACAAAATGGTAGAATATGTTTAATGAAGACTGCCTAGAAAGTTGCTTAATTCTTCATTTAGGAAGCAAATGAACAATACGAAAATGTCAAATATCTTTGAAGCAAATAACGGTGTAAAGGGAAGTGTTTTATATATTTATATCTAAGTACATGTGAGTGTATATATATATATATATATATATTTGTCCCTCGAGAAAGGTGTAGGGGGGGAGACATTGGACACATCCAATGCATTCACACTGCCTACTCCCCCCCCCCCCTCCCTCACCAGGTAATGAGACACCCTGGGGGGTGAAAGCCATAAGCCGTAAACAAATCGTGTATTTCCAGGAAGCAGGAAGTTCCAACTTCTTGCCCCCCCCCCTCGCCAGGTAATGAAACTCCATGGGGGGGAGCCATAAACCCATGCCCTCTCCCCCCTTGCCCGTGTATGAGCATGTGATGTCACACAGATGTGCACGGAAAAGGTATAAGAGGGTCAACTGTCCCACATTCGCCCTCTTGTTCCTGCCTCCCTCCTCAGAGACCAACTCACCAACCTTGGACCACATGAACGGCTAAGTATCCACGTGTAGCAGCAGTTACACGTAACAATCCCCCCCCCCCTCCTTACTTCAACCCTTTACCTGTACATCCCCTGGTACCTGAACATTCCTTGGTACCTGTTTAACCCTTTCCCACCATTTACCTGCTACATAGCAACCCATTCCCCTTGTTAACCCTTTATCCTCCTTATTCCGTGTTAACCCTTTATTGCACAGGGACATTTATTGCTAGGGGGGAGTGGGACAGAAACAGTGAGCATGTCTATTGTATTGTAACTGTATTCATATGTATGTTTAGGTAAGTGGGTGGTGGTATAAGGTAGGATTGTGGTACCGTGTTTATACTGTACTACGTATAGTGTGAGTATACTCGGTATATATTAACTTGTTATATGTATTGGGGTATACTAATACTATACTGTGATCAGTTACTGTGTTTGATGTATTTTATATGTAAGTGTGATTATTGTTGGTAAGAAATATTATCCTTTATTTACTACACAATTGTATTTATTGTAGCAGCAAAGCAAGTAGATGAACGTTCGTAAAAGAGAAAGGTAGGGAAGCTAGGCATAACCCTAGTGACCCTGATTAATAAAGGAGGTAGTAATAGTGGGTGACACGAGTGAGTGAATCTCACCATTATACTAGCCCTTTAACAAACGGTACAATGAATGTGCATGTCATAACATGCTTGTGATAGCACTGCACCTGTTATATATGATTGATCTGCCTCCTGATAAGATGGTACACCAACCTCCTCCTGATAAGATGGTATACCAACCTCCTGTCAGAAAGCAGGCTACAGAAATATGGCCACCTAAATCTTGAATTGATGCTTGATCTGCTTCCTGACTCTATGTGGATGGTCTTTACAAAGTGCTTTCATAAGAGCCACATAAAATTGACAGCCAGAGTTTCCGCATAACATTTCTATTGTAACAGCGACTGTCTTCTACCCCCATAATGGTGGCCACCATAGTGTTCGCACAACCTTGATTGACACAGCTTTTCATGACGGTAACAGACAGACTATCCCAATATACTATGTAACACTAACAATCAAAACTATCCTATTACTTATCAAGCGTTGATCACTTTCAGCGAAAATCAATGTGATCATTCACCCAGCAGTCAATTGTTGAATATTCCTGCAAGTTTGCCTATATTATGAAAGCGAGGATGGGAGTTCTTCAATGACAGCACCTTTAAAGCAATATTCTTTATTATAAATGTTCCAATTTTGATTCCTTGTGAACTGAACAAATATGATTTTATGTACTTTTTTTTTGTTCCTGTGTATTAACATAGGGTGACTGACCTTAAGCATGCTATTCAGGCTAAGTACAAGATCGCTGTTCAGCACCAGATCCTTGTTGTAAATGGGGGAGAATGTATGGCACCTGACAGGAGGGTGTGCAGTTACAGCGCTGGTACTGTAAGTATTAATGTTTCATTATTTTTTGGTTATTAATGTATCACGTATTTAATTTTAGTTTCATTAAACGCAATTCTCTAGAAGATAAATAATGTGGTGTTTTGTATTGTTTTTATCTTTTTTTATATTTTAAAGTTAGTAGCTTTTTTTATTTTTTAAAACCTTCTCAGGGGCGGCTATATTGTAGTTATTCCCTTTCTGTATTTTCTGTAAAGAGTGTGTGTGCTTTGTGCCAGCTGCAATGAATAGCAGATAATGGTCAACGAAATGTCATAGACTTAAACAGTCTCCATCCCCCTCCCCCAGAGACCAAAGAGTGATGATGTATACAGAGCTTTATTGGTGTGTGTAGTGTTGCTTTTCTGCCTTATGTAGGCTTGCAGCAGTACAATAGAGCTGTCCCTTGTCATTAAATCCCCTGCCCTCTAATCATAATGAGATGACTCTGCTGCCCTGCTCTATCTACACAGCAAAGTTTAAAAGTGAGCTACAGAATACAGGAAATAGCCTGTTGTGCGTGTGCTCCAGTGTTTAGTGTGATATGGATAGTGATATATTTATATTAAAACTTGATTTAAATAATAGATATTTTCTGCCATAAACTAGGTCCACTGTTCTTCTCATTAAAAGGGCTGTCTGGTTTGATTATATCTCTGACCTTTAACCCTTTGGCTCAATATCACGTACATGTACGTGATAAGCGTCATAGGGAAGTTTGGAGGGCGCTCACAGGCTGAACTCGCTCCATACGCTGTGGGTGTCATCTGTGTTTTACAGCTGACACCTGGGATGAATGGCCGGGAACAGCGTTTGCTCTATCCCTGGCCTTTTAAACCCCTCAAATGCTGCAGTCAATCGCGACCGCAGCATCTGAAGTGTTGAAAAGGGGGCCGGCCCCCTCCGACAGCTCAACGCCCCCCCAACACCACGTGTCTGTGGCACAGCTTAACAGAAGCCTGTGAAAATGACGATATACTGCAATACATTAGTATTTCAGTATATTGTATCAGCGATCTAACGATCGCTGGTTTAAGTCCCCTAGGGGGACTAATAAAATGTGTCAAAAAAAAAAAAGTTGAATAAAGTTTATTCGTACTGAAAAAAAAAAATATTGAAAGTTAAAAAAAAAACTTTTCCCGTTTTTCCTCTAAAGTAATGTAAAAAATAAACAAAATTGGTATTGCTGCGTCCATAAATGTCTGAACTATTACAATATACCATTATTTAACTTGCACGGTGAACGCAGTAAAAAACACAAATTTAAACCGCCAAAATCACTGTTTTTTTGGTCACCTTAGCTGGTAAAAAAAAAAAAAAAAGGTAATAAAGAGTGATCAAACGGTACCAATAAAAACTATAGCTCGTCACGCTAAAAATAAGCCCTCACACTGCTCAATCCATGGAAAAACTATATAAATTTGATATCGCCGTAATTGTATTGAGCCACAGAAAAAAGTTAAGTTGATGTTTTTACCGTACGGTGAAAGCCGTAAAAACGAAAACCAAAAAACAATGGATGAATCACAGTTCTTTCCAATTTCAGTCCGTTTTCTAGTACGTTATATGGTACTTCAAATGGTGCCATTAGAAACTACAACGCCTCCCGCAGACAATAAGCCCTCACACGGAAATATGGCAATAAGCCCTATTGACGGAAAAATAAAAAAGCTATGGCGCCTGGAACGTGGGGAGTGAAAAATGAAAAAATGTCTCGGTCCTTAACCCCCTCCCGACCGACATCTGTCGTGTGTATATATACGGCGCACATCGGGTGGGTGTGTTTGGAGCGGGCTCACGGGCTGAGCCAGCTCCATAAGACGGGCGTGTCGGCTGTATCTTACAGCCGACACTTTCGGGTAATGAGCGGTATCCCGTTTGAGCGAGATCCCGCTCGTTTAACCCGTTAAATCCCACGGCATTTAAGTCACAGGGCTTCATAATCACGATATACTGCAATACATTAGTTGGATCACTGGTTCAAGTCCCCTAGGGGGAAAAGTAAAAACAGAGTAAAATAAAAAAAATGTAAACGTTCAAAAAAAAAACCTTTTTCCCATTTTTCCTCAAGCACAATGTAAAAAAAGAAATATTTAACATAACTGGTATCGACGCATCCAAAGAAGTCTAAACTATTACGATATATCATTATTTGGTCCGCACGGTGATTGCCATAAAAAATTAAAACCGGCAGAATTGCTGTTTTGTGGTCTCTTCATCTCTCAGAAAAAATGAAATAAAAGGTGATCAAAAAGTCTCATGTACCCCAAAATTGTACCAATTGTACAGTTCGTTCCGCAAACCATAAGCTCTCATACCGCTAAATAGACGGAAAAATAAAACGGTTATCGCTCTTAGAATATGACGACAAAAAACTCAAATTTTATTTTTAACAATCAGTTTTTTCCTTGTAAAAGTAGTAAAACATAAAAAAAATACATACACTTGGTATCGCTGTAATCCTATTGACCCGCAGAATAAAGTTAGAATGCCGTTTTTACCGTATGGGGAATGCCGTAAAAATAAAACTACCCAAAAGATGAGGAATCACTGTTTTTCTCCTATTCCACCCCACAAATATTTTTTCCCAGTCACCCACTACATTATATGGTACAATAAATGGCGCTGTAAAAATCTACAACTCGTCCCGCTAAAAACAAGCCCTCATACGGCAATATTGATAGAACAATAAAAAAGTTACGGCTTTTGGAAGGTGGGGAGGAAAAAACAAAAGTGAAAATCCGAAAAATGGCTGCGGCCGGAAGGACTTAAGGGGTTAAAGATAAGTTCATGATCACAGTTCTCTGACTTCTGGTAGTCCCTGCAGTCAGTTGGTGTTTTGTGGGATGGCGCTGCAGGAAAAATGAAGAATAACACAGTACTCACTGACACTTGAGGTTCACTATGACATGTCAGAAGTTTGTCGAAAGTTTAGTTACACTTTAAGCCAGGAGCCACATTTTGACGTGGCTCTTGGTGTTAGATAATAGAAGATGGATCATGGCAACTCCTCTAGCAGCTCAAAGAGGATCTGTTGTCACCTACACTGTTCTCAGGCAACATACGATAGAATAATGTTGCTGAGCTCGGCAGAATATAGATTTTTAGTATGGCATGCAGTATTTTATAGTAGAAAACCTTATATGCTGGCTATGCTTACAAAAATCACATATAAGGGTAATTCTGTCTCAAAATTCAGTCTGTAATTTTTGAGGCAGGTCTTGATCTGCCCGCATGCCGTTTGCCGCGGTTTTCGCGGCGGTTTTCACCCGCGGCCTTTGAGCGCCGCAGGCAAAAAAAGGCACGAAATACGCTTTCTCTGCCTCCCATTGATGTCAATGGGAGATCAGAGACGTAAACGCCCCAAGATAGGGCATGTCGCTTCTTTTTCCTGTGAGATGGTTTTTACGCTCTCAGGAAAAAAACGCCTCTGCCTCCCATTGAAATCAATGGGAGGCATTCTGGGCCGTTTTTTGGTGAGGTTTCTGCGTCAAAAAACATGTGAAAAAACTCTGTGTGAACTGGCCCTTAAGGAGCAAGGTCATTGAAAGATACAATGTATTTGGAATATATCTGCAAAAAGATGGCAGCCATATTGTGGCAAACTTAAAGAACAATTTAGGAAAGTGCTAGTTCACATCCGAGTTCCCGGTTCCGTTGTTCTGCTCCGTTATAGGAGCAGAACAACGACAATTCTGGAGACTCTCAGGATCCGTTGCGTGACGGAAAGCAACGGCTCCTGACGGAGCTAACTGACTTTAATGAGTTCTGTTAGGTCTCTGTCGTGGTTTCCGTCATCTTGCCAAACGTAATCGCTCAGCATGCTGCGCTATATTGTTTGGCAAAAACAGAATCTGTGACAGAGGTCCCTAACAGAGCAGATGTAAACAGCTCGGGGAAAATGAAATGATTTTACATTTAGGATGATATTGGGGAGAATGTATTATCATGTGGACCCTTTACTTTTGAAATGACATTACTTACTACACAAATAACAGCATGCAGTGTCAATCAGCTGCTTCTAAGGCCAGCATTATATTGTTGTGTATTAAAAGAGGCATGGACTCGCGGGACAGGGATGTAATATTACCACTTTACAAAGCATTAGTGAGGTCTCATCTAGAATATGCAGTCCAGTTCTGGGCTCCAGTTCATAGAAAGGATGCCCTGGAGTTGGAAAAAATACAAACAAGAGCAACGAAGCTAATAAGGGGCCTGGAGAATCTAAGTTATGAGGAAAGCTTGAAAGAATTAAACCTATTTAGCCTTGAAAAGAGACGACTAAGGGGGGACATGATTAACTTATATAAATATATTAATGGCACATACAAAAAATATGGTGAAATCCTGTTCTATGTAAAACCCCTTCAAAAAACAAGGGGGCACTCCCTCCGTCTGGAGAAAAAAAGGTTCAACCTGCAGAGGTGACGAGCCTTCTTTACTGTGAGAACGGTGAATTTATGGAATAGTCACCGCAGGAGCCGTCACAGCAGGGACAGTAGATTGCTTTTCCTAGAACAAAATAATATTAGCTCCTATGTGTAGAAATTTTTCCCTTCCCTTTTCCCGTCCCTTGGTTGAACTATGTAACTATGTACTTTATAGCATATGGCATGTGACTCAAGTATATACAGCCATACCTGCACTTTTAGCCTTCAATGTTCTTGTTCGTTTTGCCATCACAGGACACCAACCCAATATTCCTCTTCAATAAAGAGATGATTTTATGTGAACGGCCTCCAGTTATTCCTCGGACAACATTTTCTGCAGAGAATGAAATGGAATTAAAAGTTGAAGAGTCCCTTATGATGCCTGCTGTATTTCACACCGTCGCCTCAAGGACACAGCTCGCAGTGGTGAGAAATGTAAACTTTTTCTAACAGCTAGTGGACAGAGGAGTAGAAGATATACAGTTAGAGCCAGTTAGAGCCAGAATTATTTGGACAGTGACACAATCTTCATGATTTGGGCTCTGCTTGCCACCACATTGGATTTGAAATGAAACAACTGAGATGCAATTGAAGTGTAGACTTTCAGGTTTAATTTTTTTCAATACTTTGTAGAGAATCCTTTGCAGGCAATGACTGGCTGGAACCCATGGACATCACCAAACGCTGGGTTTCCTCCTTTGTGATGCTTTGCCGGGCCTTTACTGCATCTGTCTTCAGTTGTTGCTTGTTTGTGGGTCTTCCTGCCTTAAGTTTTGTTTTAGGGCGCTGTAATGTAGATAACAGTATTTTTTATTTTGAAAAACGATAATTTTTGAGCAAGATATGAGCAATTTTAGATTTATGCAAATTAGTTTCTTAATAGACAACTGGTCGTGTTTTTACTTTTTACCAACTGGGCGTTGTAAAGAGAAGTGTATGAGGCTGACCAATCAGTGACCAATCAGCGTCATACACTTCTCATTGTCGCCTAGTTGGTAAAAAGTAAAAACACTCCCAGTTGTCTATTAGGAAACTAATTAGCATAAATATAAAATTGCTCATATCTTGCTTAAAAATTATCATTTTTCAAAATAAAAACCACTGCTGTTATCTACATTACAGCGCCGATCAGATTATGTAGGAGATAGGGCATTTATAATCTGGTGACAGAGCCTCTTTAACCTCTTCCCGCCATTTCACGTACAGTTACGTGATGGGAGATGGCCTTTTCCCGTATCTCCACGTAACTGTACGTGATGGAGATGAAGCTGGCTCAGGAGCTGAGGTATCGGCCTGGACCGGAGCTAGCCTCCGATCCGACCGATTAACCTTTCACATGCTGCGTTCAATAGAGATCGCAGCATGTGAGGAGTTTATAGCCACCGGCGCCCCAGCAACGTGATCGCTGGGTTGCCGGTGGCTGCAAAGGCGATCGGAGGGCTAATACTTACCTCCCAGTCTGCCAGTAACGTCTTCGGCGGGGCCCAGGAGGCTTCCGGTACCATCGGCAAGATGGCGCCGGCTCAGCTTCCAGCTCAGAAGCTGAGCCGGCGTCATCAGCAGTGGGTGTCCGCTGTATGTTACAGCGGACACCCCGATCTATCGGCAGGAACCGGAGCTAGCTCCGATTCCTGCCATTAACCCCTTCAATGCAGCGATTCAATGCAATCGCTGCATCAAAGTGGTTTGTATGCAATCGGCAGCCTTGCCATGCGATGGCACGGCTGGCGACTGCTACTACCATACATATTTGGTATCGCTGCAACCGTAACGACCTTAACTATAAAAATATTATGTTATTTATTCCGCACAGTGAACGTCGTAAAAAAAAAACTAAAAAATACTGACATAATTGCTATTTTTTGGTCACTTTGTCTTCCAAAAATTGAAATAAAAAGTGATCAAAAAGTCGCATGTACCTAAAAATGGTACCTATAAAAACTATAACTCGTCTCGCTAAAAACAAGCCCTCATGCAGCTCCGTCAACGAAAAATGTAAAACCGTTATGGCTCTCACAACTTGGCCACAGAAAAAATCCATTCTCTTTACAAAAGTTATTTTATTGTGCAAAAAGTTGTAAAACATAAAAAGTGCTATAAATTTGGTATCACCGGAATCGGACTGACCTGCAGAATAAAGGTAACATGTAATTTATAACGCATGGTAAACGCTGTATAAAAAGAACTAAAAAAATATGCCAGAATTGCTATTTTTTGGTCACCTTGCCTCCCAAAAAAAAAGGATAACAAGTGATCAAAAAGTCGCATGTACCCCAAAATGGTACCAATAAAAACTACAGCTCGTCACACAAAAAAAAACAGCCCACATACCACTACGTCTATGAAAAAATAAAATTAGTCAAGGCACCAATAAGCCAGGAAATAACAATATGCAGTTGTGCCGGCCCGAGGGGAACGTTTCTTCTGTTTCAAGTGGCGAATTATCAAGGCCCCTAAAATTAGGGAACCAGGAAGGGGAGGGCCCAAACATATCTGCTGGAAGTGAGGGCGCCCGTATTATACCAGGACAACACTTTCTCAGCAAAATTCCCCAAACTTCAAAGGTGCGGAGTGCGGACCAAAAGGGGAATAAGTAAAGACCATTTATTAGTGCTACACCGGCCTGTGCAGAAAGGATTGTGTCACAGCGTAACACACATCTATGGGTTATTTTATTGTTTTTTTTTACCCCACTATACCACCTGACTATGCCCCTTATATACTCCGCCCGCCTTACATGTACCCCCACATTATAAACGGAAACACCAGTAAGACTCCAAACAAAACTACTACAAGCAAAATCCACGCTCCAAAAGCCAAATGGCGCTACCTCCCTTCTGAACCATACAGTGTGCCCATACAGCAGTTTACTTCCACATATATGGCATCGCCATACCCGGAAGAACCCTTTTAACAATTTTTGGGGTGTGTGTCTCCAGTGGCACAAGCTGGGCGCCACATATTGGCATATCTATTGAAAAACCATTTTCACTCTGCAACATCGCGTGCACACCAATTTCTGCCAATCACCTGTGGGGTTAATATGCTCACTACACCCCTAGGTGAATACCTTGAGGGGTGTAGTTTCCAAAATGGGGTCACTTCTGGGGGGATCCACTGTTTTGGTCCCACAGGGACTTTGCAAATGCGACATAGCGCCCAGAAACCAATCCAGCAAAATCTGTACTCCAAAAGCCAAATGGCGCTCCTTCCCTTCTGAGCCCTACTCTGTGCCCAAACAGCAGTTTATGACCACATATGTGGTATTGCCGTCCACAGGAGAAGTTGCTTTACAAGTGTTGGGGTGCGTTTTTTCATTTATTTGTTGAGAATATGAAACATTTTCAGCTAAAACTACGTCTTATTGAAGAAAAATAATTTTTTTTATTTTCACTGCCCAATTCTAATAATCTATGAAACACCTGTGGGGTCAAAATGCTCACTACACCCCTAGATGAATTCCTCAAGCGGTGTAGTTTCGTGAATCGAGTCACTTTTGGGGAGTTTCCACTGTACTGGTACCTTAGGAGCTTTGCAAAAGTGACATGGTGTCAAGAAACCAATCCAGCAAAATCTGTCCTCCAAAGCCAAACGGCACTCCTTCTCTTCTGATCCTTGCCGTATGCCCAAACAGCAGTTTATGACCACAAATGGGGTATTGCCGTACTCCAGAGAAGTTTCTTTACAAATGTTGGGGTTCTTTTATTCCTTTATTTGTTGAGAAAATGAAAAATGTTGAGCTAAAGCTACGTCTTATTGGGAAAAAAAGGATTTTTTTTATCTTCACTGCCCAATTCTAATAAAATCTATGAAACCCCTGTGGGTTCAAAATGCTCACTACACCCCTAGATGGATTCTTCAAGGGGTGTAGTTTCCTAAATGGAGTCACTTTTTTGGTGTTTTCACGGTTTTGGTCCCTTAGGGGCTTTGCAAATGCGACGTGGTCTCAGCAAACCATTCCTGCTAAATTTGAGCTCCAAAAGCCAAATGGCGCTCTTTCCCTTCTAAGCCCTGCCGTGTGTCCAAACAGCCGTTTATTATCACATGTGGGGTATTGTTTTACTCGGGAGAAATTGCTTTACAAAAGTAGTGGTGCATTTTCTCCTTTTAGTCCTTGTGGAAATTAGAAAAAATTAGCTAAACCTACATTTTATTTGAAAGAATGTAGATTTTCATTTTCATGGCCTACTTCCAATAATTTCTGCAAAAAACCTGCGGGGTCAAAATGCTCACTATACCCCTAGATAATTTCCTCAAGGGGTATAGTTTCCAAAATGGGGTCACTTTTGGGGGATTTCCACTGTTTTGGTGCCGCAAGCGCCTTTCAAACCCGACATGGAGCCTAAAATATTTTCTAATAAAAAGGAGGCCCCAAAATCCTCTATGTGCTCCTTTGTTTCTGAGGCCGGTGCTTCAGACAATAAGTGCACTAGGGCCACATGTGGGGGATTTCTAAAAACTGCATAATCTCGGCAATAGATATTGAGTTGCGTTTCTCTGGTAAAACTTTCTGTGTTACAAGAAAAATAGATGAAAAATGAATTTCTGCAACAAAAAAAAAAGAAATTTGAACATTTCACATCTACTTTGCCTTAATTCCTGTGAAACATCTAAAGGGTTAAGAAACTTTCTAAATGCTGTTTTGAATACTTTGAGGGGTGAAGTTTTTAAAATGGGATGACTTATCGAGGGTTTCTAATATATAAGGCCCTAAAATCCGCTTCACAACTGAACTGGCCCCTGTAAAAATAGCCTTTTGAATTTTTCTTGAAAATGTGAGAAATTGCTGCTAAAGTTCTAAGCCTTGAAACGTCCTAGAAAAATAAAAGGATGTTCAAAAAACGATGCCAATCTAAAGTAGACATATGGGTGATCTTAATTAGCAACAATTTTGTGTGGTATTACTATCTGTCTTACAAGCAGATACATATAAATTTAGAAAAATGCTAATTTTTGCAATTTTTCGCTAAATTTTGTTGTTTTTCACAATTAAATACTTAATGTATCGAGAAAATTTTGCCAGTAACATAAAGTCCAATGTGTCACGAGAAAACAATCTCAGAATCCCTTGGATAGGTAAAAGCATTCCGAAGTTATTACCACATAAAGTGAAACATGTCAGATTTGAAAAAATTGGCTGTGTCCTGAAGGCCAAAACAGGCTGTGTCTTGAAGGGGTTAAACAGCTTACGAGATAATTGTCCAACTACCTTTTGGTCCCTTGTAAAAGAGGCAGCTACATATTGAAGAGCTGTAATTCCTAAACTCTTCCTCAAATAAGGATGTAAATACCCACAAATTAAAGCTGAGATTCTGCACTTTAAGCCCATATTGATTATATAACTGTATAGTCAATATGTTTTGGTAAACGGCTAAAATGCCAAAACTTGTGTCACTGTCCAAATAATTCTGGACCTAACTACCTTTTTTTGTGGCTGGATAGGAGTATAGTTTGGCTTGTAGTTACCCCCTTTAGGGGATTTTTTTCAGAAATAAGATGGAATGATGTTGGTATCGCTAATGATCTGTATGGGCATATACGGATATATATATATAGAGACCTAGGTAAAATTTAGTAGACTTGTAGAAATGTCTGCGGCTGAAAATCTACTGCATATGTTTGAGTGGGGTTAACTCTGCAGCAAGCACATGGTTTTATGTAAGACCCATTCAAATGAATGGGACCATCGTAGACATTTTTGCAACAAATCTGCCGCATGTGAATTTACCCTATGTCTGTATTTTTTCTACTACTTTATGAGAATTATTTGCATAAACTGGTCAATCATAATGTAGGTTACCATCTCTTTCCCTATACATATTAATCAGGCAGATCATTCCTGCCCATGTATACGATTAGGGCATGTGGACATCCCATTAAAAGAGTTGAAAATTAGTTTTCTTTAGACTGAGGTTACAAAGAACTCGCAATTTTATTACAACAGTATGGGGAGATTGACCTAGTGCACAGCAAATGTGGGCAGTTGCTCATAGCAACCAATCAGGTTTCATTGTTTTTCAGAGTTCCTGTGGAAAATGAAAGGAGCAACCTGATAGGTTGGCATGGTCAATTACTCCACTTCATCTTTATAAAATTTCTGCTCTACGTTTATTGTGTTCATCTGGAAAACTCCTGACGTACACAATAAACGTGTTCAAAGGACTCCATTAGCCCGACAGAGGGCAAAATAGCATCCTTTTGGCCTCCGTCAGGCTAGTATAGGTCATGATATCTTTTTTCTTAAGACTAACTAACAAAAAACACACAAACACGATTTCAAAGGTGTACATATCCTTTAAAGGATGGAATAATGTAGTAGACTACACTATTCCATTCTGCAGGATCCTGCAAAAAAAAGTATACCACGCCGCATACCCTTTTTTTGTCTTTTTTTTTTGTTTATTTTGTTTATCATGGCCTATGGGCAACAGATTCTACTGTATGGCATCTGTCACATACTTTAAACGTATATGTTGGAAAGCTCCAGTGACGTAACGTTATGTCACTGGAGCCTCCTGCACAGGGCCGCAGGCAGCACCACCTTCCATAGCTAGCTTTACTTCAGCTGGTATCTCCAGGCAGAGGAAACATCAGGAAACGCTCTGCCTGGGGACTCCGGCACTGGGGAAGCTCCTGACATCACCATCCATATATGAAGAGTGACGTCAGGAGCTTCCCCATGGCCAGAATTCTTTGGGCGGAGCATCAGCTATCGCGCTGCCTGGGGGGTTAGAGGTAGTTGGGGCTGTTTTGGCAATGTATCCCACTGTATGCCTATACAGTGGGATACGTTTCAGCCTGCAATCTGAGGTATATGTTGGGACCTACACCTTGGATGGAAGGCAGTAACTCAATGTGAAGGCGGCCTTACTGATATATTTCTGAAACCTTTAATAAATGTTTTTTTTCTTTTATATTTCTTTAGATGTTTGTTATCTCTACAGTCTGTACGTAGCCCTGACCGTATACAAAAAGTTGTTAGTTTTAACATAGCAGTTGCCACAGCCATTAGTGCGATCGAGAAGCTTATTTTTCAGATCCTGGACAGGGAACCATGTCAAGTGTTAATAGACAATCATTCTGTCATGTGGAGGAAAGAATTGCATAAGATCTCTGCCCTGATATCACCTTTACTATTTCTACTTTTAATATTTATAGTCGTGGATTATATTAAAATGTAAAATGAATTGTACACAGCTTGAGTAAACTCTTCTTTATGTATGGCATTTGGGCAGAAGTGTTAATTAGTGAGGCTTATTTTTCTTTTTTCCATCTCTAAACAGGAAATGTATGAGGTAGCCAAGAAGCTTTGTTCCTTTTGCGAAGGTCTGGTCCATGACGAGCATCTACAGCATCAGGGATGGGCCGCCATTATGGCCAATCTAGAAGATTGTACGCATTCATACCAAAAGCTGCTTTCCAAGTTTGATAACGCCTATTCAAAATATATACAGTCTGTAGACGATATAAAGATGAAGTTAACAAAGTAAGTTGATGGAATATGTGCATAGGAGGATTTATTAACGCTATATTGTCCATACATATTTTTCTTAACAAAGAACAGAATGTGTCCTATAGAGAGATAGATAGAACATTGTTATATATTCACTTATTGTTTGCGCTTTCTACATTGCCTTTTACATACTCATTATTTTGGCGTGTCCTTGAGGGATCCTTTTTGTTTCACATCCTGATGGTTTCCATCTTGTTTATTTATTTATTTATTTTTTTACCAGGCAGTATAGCAAACCACATTATGTTATTTTGCCTAATATCAGGCTTAAAAGAGTTGTCTTATGACAGGCATTTATGCCATATCTACAGGATATTGCACAAATGTATGATAGATGTGGGTACTTGGGTCACCCAACCTTGTCCCTGCCTAGTGATGGGGCCGCTTGGTGAAAGTGGTTGGGATTCCGGAAATAACCAAGGTCACGCAGCTGCACTGTTTCCAGAACACTCAAGCAGTGAATGAGAGTCTTACTGAAACAGCGTACCACAGCGAGCTAGACTGTTTCTGTAACTTCCAAGAGGTGGGACCCACATCTGTCAGACTTTTATGGAGTATCCTGAGCATATGCCATAAATGTCTGTCATGAGAAAACCTTTTTTAGACATTAGAAACATTTACACACAACTGGATTCTCTTAAATTGGTTTTCATATTACCAAGTTTAGGTCTAAGTTTTCTTTAATAGCCGAAAGATAATTGATTATATAATGGTAAAATAGAACACTTCACTGAGACTATGTACAATATACAATACATCATTAATAACGCTAGAAAGCCCCACTACCTATAGACACTATAATATTTTCAGATTTAAAATTAATTTGATATTTTTTCAAAATATGAAAAAAAAATTGCCGTCGTGGCATTTTACGATGAACATAATGCCCCAAGTAAGTAATAATTGACCCAATCCATTTTCCTGTTGCACGCAGTATAATTAGTCTCCACCTTTATTGGGCCGTATTGAAGATCATATAGAAACATCGTCTAATAACCCTCAAAGCTGAATGTGTATCCAAAGTAATAAAACATTTGTGTCTATTATCATTTCATAATATCCATCTATATCGGAATTGAGTGTCACGTATTACATTTTTATGACCTAAATGAACGCCCCAGTTTGCACTGATCCATGCCACAGCACCGCACTACGCCACAATCTTGTTGCGAAAACCTCACGAAGGCGGCATGTTAAAAGGGTTGGTTCATTCGAGTCAACCCTTTTCAGATATCGCGCGGGTTCAGGATCTATAACATCCACATTCCCTAATAGGGCATATGGACAGGCGAGTCTTTAGACAACTCTTTAATCCGTTTTGTTTTGTGGTCTTTTTAGCTTGATCAGCAGCTGCTTTTTGTTTTTAAAGGGGTTGTCCAGGATTATAAAAAAGGGTCAACTTTTCTTAAGGCGCCGCTCAAATCTTCAACACCAAGAAGCCTACTTTTTTTATTTTTTTTTATTTAATTTAAATCCTGAACAACCCCTTTAAAGAATCCATTCTATGTACAGTTCCTAGAACTGCTTTTATGAAATTCCAATGTGGTACTTCACGCAAAAAAATTTGGATTTCATGATCCTCCTTTTGCCTATTGAAGCAAGTCAATGTGGGGGAGGGGAGTTAACTTGATTGCGGCTAAACTTACCTATAGGGTATCAGGGTATCCTGCTACTTCAATGGATCATTTTTTCCAAGAAAAAGTTTGTGCGTTTGCCCGTCCCAGATAACTGTCTTATCTTTTCTATATTGGCATTGCTATCCATAAGTGAAAGAATCAATATGATGTAATGTCCCCAATGCAAAGACATTAAATGCTTTGTTTGAATTCATTTTCTAGTTTGGGAACCGCTGTTTCTGTCATGGCCAAGATTCCGCTGCTAGAGTGTCTAACTCGACAAAGCTATAGGATGTGTTTAGATAGGTTGATGTCTTCTATGGATGGAGAAGTTTATGAACTAGAGGCTGACAAGACATCTGACATGGTGCAATATGATGAAACAAAACTGAAAAATACGGCTTTATTAGCTTCTCTTTCCACATCTGGAGAACATATATCACAGGAAGTGCAAGACAATCGTACGGAGCAAGAGAATACAGAGTTTGTGGAACCATCAGAGGAGCATATGGCTCAGGAAAGCCAATTGTTCAATGTTTCACTGCTGGACTGGATCAATGTACAAGATCGGCCCAATGATGTTGAATCCCTGGTCCGGAAATGTTTTGACTCCATGAGCAGAGTAAGTGAATAACGCACCGTTCTTAATCATTCAATGTAATTGAAGTAGAAATTAAAGTAATGATGATTAGTCGGAGCCTGCCATTTTAATAAATGTTCTATATGTATGGATTTACAATAATCACGCCTAGGCGCAATGTGCCACGTAAACGGCACTTCTTGAATGGTTTCAAGTAGGTGATAGAATGAGCTCGGGCTCCACGATGTCCTTTGATTGCGGTAAAATTGCAAGTTGCCGCGACTGTTGTGTGTTGGGCAACAATGGCAAGATTTCTTACCATGTTGGGATTGTTACGCAACTTCTCCCCTATAGCGTAACTAAGTTGGTTATATTAACCCGCTATTTTACTGCGACCACTGCGTGCCCAGAGTCAGCCATCGAGTGTGGAGGCAAAGCACATAATGAAACAATAAAAATACCCAGACCCTCTGGCTAGATGTCTTTTCTCCTAACTAGACTATTAGAAGCAATCTGTTAGGTCTGCACACATATACACATACACACATGAGCAGGAGTAGGTCAGGCGTTCTCTATTCACGTTTACAACAACATATAGATCTTAGAATAAAGTTGAATTGAAATGTCTGAATTGAGTTACTAAATACCCTTTTACACGGATCAATCATTGGTTGAATGAGTGAACGCTCGTTCCCAAACATTGCCCAGTGTAAACATGGCAAATATGAGCTAATGACAGGCAAATGCTCGTTCGTTGGCTGATCGCATCTTTTATACAAGCAAAAAATGGTTGCTAGTCGGCAGCAGGTGTCCCTATTCAAACAGGGGATGTGCCCCCGACATGAGGCAAATGCATCGGGGTGAATAATCATAGTGATGATTGTTAACCCCATTAATTACCGTGTGAAAGGAGCTAACGAGCGCCGATCGACTTGCTGTATCACCAATCGGCACCCGTATTCACCAACTAGTACCAGGCCATCTAAAAGGACCTTTAGAGGCATTAGTTGTTTGCCCTGCTACCAATTAAATGTCTGGAGGCTGACTCACCGTTTTCTGAGAAAAGACACGTTGGACGTCTTCCTGTTGGATTCTATTGTTTTATCCAAGATAATTTGCACCATCTTTACACTAGCATTGCAGCGGATCTGTCATTATATTGTGCTGCCATGGGTAAGGCTGATACAGATACACAGCAGCTCATCTCTCACTGGTGATAAAGGCAGAGGGGAGCGCTCCGCTCATAAATCCAGCGGACTCATAACCATAGTCCACAGTGTTCTTTATAGAGCTCTATTAGCCAAACGGCACATCATTTTTTTGTGCTATTTGGGCTGCTAGTAGAGAGGACCATGTCCCTATACTTTGCTGTCATCAATACATATATCAATAGTTTTAGTCTCCATTGGTCATAGACTTCAAACCAGACTAGTTAAATGCTAAATATCCTCGTGTAATTGGATTAAGCTTTTTAAAAAAGAAAAAGTTTATGTTTAAAATCATGATATGTTTAACCTCCGCCATAAATATATCATTATTCCTAATTTGTAGTAGATCCAGCCAGATCAGAAGATGATGCAATGGTTTTGAAACTAACCTTTTAGTCATGTCGTCTGTTAGGAATTATGATTTTGCTAAATTTCTGGCATTTTTAACATAGCAGAAAGTTTTTAAAAAAACAAAACATGCCCCTCTCTTTTGTAGAACCCGTATGCAATATTTCATTGGAGGGGCAGACGATTTGCTCACAAGATCTTGATGCAACGTGTTGTCAGTTATTTGATTGGATCTGCTCCAAGTGATATGTTTATTTTTGACTATTGACCATGAGCAGCACCTGTAAGCAGCGCAGATCCAAATATCAGATGGCACCCCATGTCCTATTGGCATGGGTCATGTAAATACATCCTGTGTCATAAGATGTCCACAACCTGCTGTGCTTGTCTATTCAGGCATTCCTGGAAAACAAACTTTGTATCTGTTCTCCATGCAGATATTTGTTCCATTTTATTCTCCTTCTATGCAAACCGTATTGTATTCCTCCTGAAATTGCTGCTATTTGACATTATAGGGGGAAATTCCCCCCCTCCGTGATCTTCATAGATATACGTGAACAGACGACTTTAGGGACATCACTGATTTCTGGAAAGAAATGGCTCTATAAGGCCTCATGCCCACTTCAGTTTTTTTCGTCAGGGTGCTATCCGTTGTTTTAACTTCTAGCACCCTGAAACATTCATTTCTATGGGGCCATGCACACTTCTGTTATTTTAGCGGAACCGTACGGCCGTTCCGTCAACAATAGGGCAGGGCCTACTGCTGCCCGTTTTTGACGGAACAGTCTTGGCCTTTGCATTGATTTGGTCCGTGAAACAACGGACTGCACACGGAAGCCATCCGTGTGCGGTCCGTGATTCACGGAACCGTCATTAGCGGCCTTTCAACGGCACACGGAAGTGCGCAAGAGGCCTAAAGTGTTCAAACCCCTTTGGCACTGCTCGGAGAATTCGGTTAGTGGAAATTGAACATTGTAAACAATGGGCTGTCCAAATCAATGACACCGCGCTTTAAAACCTTGGCCCTGCAGACGTTTTTTAGTTTTTCATATTATTTTTTTCCACCCCGCATTCCAAAAGCCATACGTTTTTAATGCTTCCGTCGACCGAGCTGTATGAGGGCTTGTTTTTTTGCAGAACGAGTTGTAGTTATTATTGGCTCGATTTAACCCCTTAATGACCAGCCTATTTTAGACCTTAATCACCAGGCTATTTTTTACGTTTTTCCATCGTCGCATTCCAAGAGCTATAACTTTTTTATTTTTGCGTCGACATAGCTGTATAAGGTCTTGTTTTTTGCGGGACAAGTTGTATTTTTTTAATAGCACCATTTTGAGGTACGTATTATTTATTGATTAACTTTTATTAACTTTTTTTTTTCAGTGGGGGATAGAAAAAAAATTGAAATTTCGCCACTCTTTTTTGCGTCCTAAATCTACGCCGTTTACCGTGTGGTATAAATAACACAATAAGTTTATTCAGCGGGTTGTTACGATTGCAACAATACCAAATTTGTATAGTTTTTGTATGTTTTACTACTTTTACACCGTAAAAACGCTTTTTTTTAAAAAAATATTTGTTTTTGTGTCTCCATATTTGAAGAGCCGTAACGTTTTTATTTTTTTGCCGATGCAGTTGTATGAGGGCTTTTTTTTTGTGGGAAGACTTGTCGTTTTTATTGGTACCATTTTGGAGTAGATGCAACTTTTTTAATCACTTTTTAATCAAATTTTTTTAGCAGGATTCACAGAAAACAGCAGGCATACACTACAGGCAGACCTGGGGGCCTTTATTAGGCCCCCGGCTGCCATTGGAGACACAGACACTCGGCGATCGTATCGCCGGGTGTCGGTGGGATGAGAGGGAGCTCCCTCCCTCTCTCCAAAACCACTCAGATGCGGTGCTCGCATCTGAGGGGTTAAACGGGTGAGATAAAGACTAATATCGATCTCACCCGGCAGAGCAGGGACGCTCCCAGCCCTCCGCTGCCTCTGGCAGCTGAGAGCAGGGAGATTTGACAGCTCCCTGCTCTGTTTACTTATTCCGATGCGGCGACAGTAAAATGTACTGGGAAACTGAAAAAAAAAATATCTTTGTATGGTGGATGGGGAATAATCGGTGATTCCTCCATTGTTTTCCTTTTTTTGTTCCGGCTTTCGTAAAAACGACACGTCCTCTTCATTCTACAAGTCAATATGATTACGGCAATACTACAATTATATTGGTTTTTTTTTTATGTTTTAACTACTTTTTCAAAGAAAAGACGATTTTTAATTTTTTTTTAGTCATTTGAGTGCTGTAGGTCTTGTTTTTTTTTTTCATTTTGGGGTACATGAAACTTTTTGATCAGTTTTTGGTCCACTGTTTTGCGGGAGCAAAGGTGACCAAAAAAACTGTAATTGCAATTCCAGAGTTTTTTTATTTTTTTTTTATAGCCGTTCAGTGGGGGATTAAAAAAAAAAAAAACATTATATAAGAATAGCTTTTATTGCCATTTCATCTTGTCTACAACATTTTAAATAAAACAAATAATAAAAAAAAAAGAATACCTTTTATTTTTACGGACGTGGCTTTACAAATTATGTAAATGTATTTTTTACATTACTTTAGGGGAAAAATGAGAAAAGGGTTTTTTGGAACATTTGTTTTGTATATTAAAAACAAACGTAATTTAATTGTTTTACTTTTACTTTTAGTCTTCCTTTGGAGACTTGAATGGCTTAGATGTTGTGGTCGCTGTTGACAGTGGCAGCTACGTGTTTTAACGACCAGGATCTGAGTTATCCGGCTGGGTTTCCTTTTTTTTTTTTGTTTTTACTCCCCCCTAGGGGACTTGAACGACTTAGATGCCGCAGTCGGAATTGACCGGGGCATCTTAGTGGTTAAGCAGCCGAGATCGTATCTATTGGCTGTTGCAGTGAAGTGTCGGCTGTAACCTACAGCCGACCCCCCCGCAGAGTATGAAGCTCCATGCTCCCTCTTGGCGGCTGCGATGTACAATTACATCAAACGTCTCCACAGGGGTAAAATATCCTTTCGGATTTCCAGTAATAAAACCTTTGGGCAATGTCAATGGGGTTTGAGCAGACTATTGAACCCTTCCTCTGTCGAACCTCAGCAGGCTATACAGTATAGTGGTCGTGTTTCCACCATAGAAGTCTATAAAAAAAACCTGATCCTCGTTTTACATCTGTATGACATCTGTATAACGGATCACTATTTGGCCGACATACAGAGGAACATATGAAGGAAAACCACTTGTCCTATAAATGGTGTTAACATTTTACAGAGAGCGGCTACAGAATGAATGGGTTTTACGAGCGGCTGCCTTCTGACATAGGACTCCATGTAAATAAGCTTTTCGTTTCATCCATAGAATATAGTTTTGTCTACAGTTGTGTGACATGTGTGACTTTTTATATAAAAATCTAAATAATCTTAACGGCAAAAATACTATTGCTAGAATTGCACTCAAAATGCAAATCTTTTTTGCAAGTTAGTTCCATCTGGCGTTTGCCTGCTAATAAGCTTAACTACTGGCATCACATGAAAGTAGCAAAAATCATACATAAATAAGGCTGCTATTGCATAATGTGAGCCAGCACGGAATCGTCTACTAGAATCCTTTCTATTTGTGTTGGTTACACCATGTAAGGTCACAGGAGGAGGTGGCGAGTCATGAAATGGATTATTCTCCTTCACTTCCATTCTCTTGCTATAGTGTTTATCGCTCTGTTTGCTCTTCATAAGAGATTTGATTGTATTCTTCTAATATGTAAATCTAATCGCAAACTCAACCAGAACAAATAGCGGATCCCGAATTTGCTCAAATGATTTGGTCATGGTTAAAGTAGTTCAAAGCGGGATTACAAACATTTCAGAACTCTTTCCTCCAAGTGGGCCATCGAAAAGAAATTAAAAGCTCACAAACTAAGTGGGTAATTTTAATTCTTTTTATTACTTCATATCTTTTGATCTAAGTTGCCACTGAAGTCAGGCAATGGTTTTCCCATAGTAAGGGAAATTATTATATCAAACACTGACGGGACAGGGTTTTATCTCGGACTACTGTCATTTGTTGATATGTGATGTCATCTTATGTTCTCAATGTGCGTGAGATGATGGTTTAATAGCAGCCAAATTGAGGTTAAAGTTAGTACATGTTACGGTATCATGCTTGTGCCCTTAAGTTATATTGTGTATAATAGCCATCAACGAACATTTCCCATAAAAATGCCTGTAAACAACACCTATTACAAAATATTGATTCATCAGGTATAAAAATTGGTACCTTCTGGTGAAATACAGAACTTTGCTAGATCACTATGTGATCGGACGCTGGGACCGGTTAGTTGCCGCTTCCGTGGCAGGTTCCTCCACAGTCTGCTCGGCTCCTGGGCACTTTCCTTGTTTTTATCCTTTTCCCTTTGTTGGATCTTCATGTCAATTACTGATTGGTTTATATAATGTAGCAAGAAACATCATTTCATTGAATTTATTCCGTGAGAATAGATCGTGATATAACATTGATGGGTGACAGATGCTCTTAGAGGTTCTGCAACAGCCAAGCTGTATATTAGGATATGTTGACATCATGTTTTTTTGGCCTGTGTTTAGCGTATACGTCGGAATAATACGGTTCCCGATGTATACGTTAGGCATCAGTCACAGCTTATGTTTATCAGTGGCATTATACACCCATTAATATGACATCCATTTAACATATATGTCATGACAATAATATGACATTCACACTTCGTGTATGCCTGTGATGTGCACCGCACAGGGCCATACGTCACCCATAGGCTCTTATGTTAAAAAAAAAATGTATACAGCATGAAATACAGTTTTTACGGATTCCGTTGGATGGCATAGCTTAGTCTACTACACTTTACAAAAAAACAAAAAAGGTATTTCAACATATACCAGCCAACGGAGGCCAAAAGGACAATTCTTATGCCTCCGTCAGGCTAATAGAGCCCTATGGTCATGTTTGGCATGTACGTTATGCTCTAAGAGTACACACTAGACGTAGGGCAAAAACTTAATGTGAATAGGGCCTTCAATCTACAAATCTACAGGTAGTGCCATGCACCAAGTAGTCTTTCAGTATATTAGGAAATTTCGATAACAAAATGTAGATAATCTGGCATCCTCCAGATCCCCAATGTGCCAGATTATAATGGGATGTGGCCACTACAAATGTTATATGACAATTGTATATATTTTGTTTAAGTCCTATATTAAATATATATAATGTCTGAATCTTTATTTCTCTTTTCTAAACTATTATTTGTGCTTTGAAAATTCTAGCTGGACCCACGACTTATTCAACCCTTCTTGGCTGAGTGCCGACAAAATGTTGCCAAATTGGATAATCAGAATATGAAAGCCATCAAGGGGCTTGAAGATAGACTTTATGCACTGGATCAAATGATTGCGAGCTGCAGTAGGTTGGTTAATGAACAAAAAGAACTTGCTCAGGTAAGTTCATGGACTCCGCATAGTCTGATCGGTGTATATATCTGTTCAGGATATAGTTGAAGGAAATGTATGCAGTTGTTCTATGGTGATTTACTTGAAACAATTGCAGGCAGTACTTCATTTCATTCACTTCGAGTACGGAAATATCAAATTCTTAAAAACTTTGTAATGACAAAGTGAGAGACTACAGGAAAGTCATTTACTGCATTATTTTGAACTGGGTGAAATCACTCTTCAGGCAGTAATAGCCGAAAAGTGTAAGTGGTTATTAACATGAAGATTGAGTGACGGTCGCTGGTGACTCGCAATTTTATAGCTGCCTCATCTGTACAAGAAACCCACTGTATAGGAAAGTGCAGCAGACTACGTGCTTTTACCGATGCAAAGCATTTCCTGAACTTCATACCGAATATTCTTATTTTATAGGAAATGTAAGGGTCGAGTCACACATGGTGGATTTGCTGCAGATTTAAAAATGTGTAAATCATGTAAAATCCACAGTGTATTAGACCCTGTTCACACAAAGTTTTTTTGACGCGGAAACCGCTTCGGAAAACGCGCCAAAAAAACGGCCTAAAATGCCTCCCATTGATTTCAATGGGAAGCGGACGCTTTTTTTTACCGCGAGCGGTAAAAAACGCTCGCGGTAGAAAGAAGCGACATGCCCTATCTTGGGGTGTTTACGCCTCTGACCTCCCATTGACATCAATGGGAGGCAGACAAAGCGTATTTTGCTGCGTTTTTGCCCGTGGCAGTCAATGGGCGCGAGCAAAAAAACGCGGCAAACGCCGTGCAGGCAGATGAAAATCTGCCTCAAAATTCCAAACGGAATATTGAGGCAGAATTTTCTGCTTGCAAAAAACTCAGTGTGAACTTAGAGTACAAGTCGAGATTTTACAAATATCCACATGCTGCAGACATTTTCCACATGGAAAAATTAGCAAGCTGGGAATATTGTGGAAATGGTGTGGATTTTCACTGCAGATTTTACCACTTTCAAAGTAGCAGGGGTGAAATCTGCTGTGAAACCTGAGCACAATTCGCAGAAGAATTTCTGCTATGTGTGGATTTACCTTAATAGGATTTTCCTGTGTATTATGCAGCCCAGCTAGAGGAGGAGGACACAGCTGCATGTAAAGGGTTAATCTGCTAGTGAAGGAGATAGCTGCTTGTAAAGGGTTAATCTTTGTCACTACATACACAGAGCAAGCAGCAGCCACACACTGAGAAGAAAACTGTGACCGGATTTACCTCTCTTCCTCCTGCTGCTCCATGATACACAGGAATCCATCTTACATTACTGCTAATATAATAACATCCAGCATAAAGTAAGAAAGAAGCACAGATCTCCACTGTACACATGCTGCACATTCACATCCCCCCCGATCCAGTGGTCTCTCCCAGCTTAGGCCAGTCATCTCACAGAGCTGGAGACTATGACTTCTCACTGCAGCGATCTCCCTTTATTAAAGGGCCAGAGCTTTTATCACTAAATTAGAGAACACAGTTTTTAAAAATTATTTTAAAAAAGACAGCTCGTTGATGGGCCTTCATTTGCTCCTTTCACAAGAGTATGGGGACGAGCGATTATTACTATGATCGCTCATCCCCATACATTACCATCATGACATTACACATGGAGAAGTGCTGCTGATAACGATAATATTTATTTCTTCATAATCGACACGATCAGCCCATGAACGAGCGTTTGCTTGTTCATTGGCTGATGGTTGCCCTGTTTGCAGGGCAATTATCGGGAATGAGCGTTCATATAAACGCTTGGCCCATGTAAAAGAGCCATAAGTCATGGCATATTTCTAGGATCTGCTATTACCGATCCGTATGCCCGTTGTTGCTACCACTGATCACTAGGACAGAAGGGGCTGTTGTCCCTTTGGCACTTTATCTGCACAGCGCTGCTCACGACCAGGCGCTGTACAGAGAGCTGCAACATCTCTCCATTTAAGTGCTATGTAGTACCGACACAGCCAGGTTAGGAGTGGCATTGTATGGGGAAAAGTCCAAAATATGACCTATACTAATGAAATGTTATAACTTCTTGTTGTGGGAGAACTCCTCTTAGCTGTATGGTCTGATTTTTATGTATTTGCTATAAATTAGTAAATTGGGCTCTATAAATGGTCCAGGAAGAGCATTATTATTATTGTCACGAACTGTCATCCTTGAGCCAAGAAGCCTAGGCAGGACAACCAAACAACATATACAAGGATTATCACATGCTTGGTGTGAGGTCGCTGAAGTGTTTTTGTATCACTGTCCTTCTATGTAGTCCTACGTCTCTCTTTTGGTCGCTTTGCCTGTCTTCTCTATATCTCTCGCAGGGAAGTCATGGGATGCCTGTTGTATTATTAGATCCTTTCTGCTCATAAGGGAGTGAATCCAATAGTAGAATTATATCAGGAAGTTGCTGTAGAACAATTAATATTTTAATGTCTGTTTGAATATGATATTTATTGTAAAGCTTACAGCACTTCAGTATCTAATGGTGATATTTACAACTGTCTTTTGATGCCAAAAGTATAAGCTCAATGCACATTTCTTGTAAAGGGTTAATCCTAGTCCCATGTAATATCAAACAGATTGACAATGTCCCATGTACAGCCTTGGAATAAAGTCCATGCAAAGTTCCAAAACATTGCTTTGTCTATGTACCGCTGGAGCGATACATTGCTTATGTGTGGTGATGACGTCTCCTGTTCTCGAATTTCCAATAAACTTACCCAACAGATGCAACTTCCATACGTTTGAGTCACAACTGAATAATTGAATCACAGGTGTAGGTAAATAATGAGAGAGCATGTTATTCCAGCCAGACCCTTCCCTTCATATGCCACTTGCCAGTCAACCCTCTATTGTTCTTAATTCTAAATCTAACTTTTTTTTTACGTTTATCAGAATCCATAATAACATGTTATTGTTTTCGCCCTAGACCAACAAAATCCCCCGCCCCTCTTTCTTGTCCAACATATGAACCCACCTCCTCCAACATATGAACTCTAAAGCGTGGGGTCCTCCACTTGGACCCCCACATTTGTCAAAGGCAGCTTACTTGGAGTTTTACATTGGAATATATGTTATTGCTGGGCAACCCCTTTTATAGAGAAAAAAATCTTCGAACACCCTATCGGGGAATTCTGACCTAATAGAAAGGTGACCTTCTCCCATGACTTTTATATATTTGCCAGATGGGGGAGCGGCTACAAAGAGTGTCTCCCATCAGGAGGACCCGTCATGTCAGTGCATTACACAGCCTGTACACTGTACTGCTTCATCTCCATGTGGTGGCCTTGTTCCCTCACAGATTACAGGTCATTGCTGGGGTCCCTGGAGCAGGACACACTGCTAATAAAAATGTCCAACCCTATTATTGGTAGTCGAATGATAATGCTTCTGAAGAACTCTATCGGGCCCTTTATTCTAGCAAATAGTATGGATCTCCGCGAATAGACCCCAGCCAATACCAACTTTGAGCATGGAAGTGCAGAGAAACGTGCATATGCTTTACCTCTTAGTAATAATATTCCCAGATCTCTCAGTAAACAACTGTGGCAATGTACAAAAAAGCCACAAGCATAGGATCTCTGAGAAATACTTAAGTGGTGATCATGAAGTTGGAGAACTGTGCGACACTTGAGTGATTACAGGCAAACATAGTACAAAGTTTAGACATGATTCATCATCCAGTTAAGTCGTTGGCTACATAAACTATTCTGAGAATTTGTCTTCGCTATTTTATAGGAATGGATATACTACTTAATATAGTAATGCTACATGGATTCCTAATTGTAATCATGTGATTTACGTGCTTGTCTTAGTAGGTAAAAATACAGCCCATGTTGGCTATTCCAGATCATGTTTTCCAGCCCAGTGCACTATAACACGGCTTGACATTACTTTTACTTTTAAAGGCTTTATTTACATTTTCTAACAAGCACAAAATATATATATATAGTTTACAATCATGGAACTCTTGTACTGTTTGGCTGAGTTCACACGTTTCAAAATTTCTTGCGTTTGGTGATGAAAATCTGCGACATGTGAACGCGGCCTTAGGCTCTGTTTAAATCTGAATCAAGGCCGCCATAGGAGCAGAACAACTAAAAACCGGATCTGCGGGTCCATCACATGACTTTAATTAGTTCCATCACAGTGTTTGTTGTTTTTCTGGACAAAACAGCGCCGCATGCTGTACTATTTTGTCTGGTTAAAGTGACGGAATCTGCAACGGAGGCTCCAAAGAGAGACTCCGAAGCAGATGTGAACAGAGTCTGACCGGCTAGGTATAATAACCGGTAGAGAGACAAACATGACCTAGTCGAGGCTGCGTACACAGGCTTGCAATGTCCATGGGTACCAGTCTTTTAATGACCATATTAACACAGATCCTATCGGAGCTATTCAATCACATCCACACAACATTCAAACAAAACTCACACTGCCCCCGGGAAACCCAATATATTAAAGCGCATAATTCTGAATACGGTGCTGTATTATTTGAGGGGCCGTTTACCATTACTTCTCTTTCCATCAGTGTTCCCTTAAGGGTGTTGTACAGGTATTTTTTATTTCTTTTTTTTGTAGTTAGGTTGCAAAAGTTGGTCTTCGGTTGGTTTTCTAAGCTTGTTTACAAGTAAGGGGGAGAAACAACTCATTTTGGTTTTGTTGGGGATAAACTTTAAGTTGGGTGGTTACAGTCTTTAGTCAAGTTTCAGATGGCCATAATGTGGCTGCAACTTAGTATCTGTATTACGGCCGCAAAAGCCGGACCGGTTCTAGTGAACAGAACTTAGATCACTATAGGGTTCTAAGCTGACCATATTGTGGCCGCTATATGGTCATCTGAAACCAGTCTTAGGCCAGGATCACACACACATTTTTTTATGCAGTTTTTGTGGAAGTTTTTGGCCAAACAAAACAAAGGAGATGCATCTGTCCTTTTTTTTTTTATACCTTTCCTTCCGTTTTGATCCACTTCTGGCTTTGGCTTAAACTGAGCTAAAATCTTCTGTATTTGATGCAAGACAATGTTATGCTAAATTGATCATGCGTAGTTCATCCCAATAGAACTACATGCAATTCTTATGGCCTGGTCTATGAACATGAAATACTTTTTTTGCACAGGCCGTGTTGCCCACAACAACCCATCGTTTTTCTGTATTTTTTATTAGTTTAGAAAGACTAGTTGCTATGAACAACAAAGCCACATCTATAATTAATTGGGCAGCTTTTTTGGTTTCTAAAGATTCCTTGTGTACCATAAAAATTACATAATACCGATTTATTGGAATGTTTGTTGCAAAACGACAGAATTTTACCATTGATCCACATTGGACATTCCAGTCTGCGTGTCTGTGATTAGAAAAAAGTTTCATCTTTTTTTTTTTAAGAAGCAGCGCTGTTCTCTATGGGTTGGGTCTGGTATTTCAGCTCCGCATCATTCAAACGAGTAAGACTGATCTGCAATTACAGACAACCCCTTTGTCTGCCAAAATTTCCAAAAAGTTAAACAGATTTCCATTTGTCCAGATTTCTGTTAGTTCAATTCGGATTGTCACCACAGACTATAAGATTTTCTGAATGAAATTTATCTGCAGAATTATCTTCTCACATTTTGAAACCAAGATGTTATTGATCCCTACATTTCCCTGCGGACACTCACCGTAGAGACTTCATTACTGGAATGCGGACATATAGATATTGGTAGAATGATTGGATTACAGTAAAAATATAACTATCTGTGCAATTGATTTGTCATGGGAACAGTGAGATCAATGCAACAAATGTGTTTAATTGATAAAAGGAGCAGCTTGTCCCATGTACAGTCAGTAAGGTTATGTTCACACTTGCATCATGGTTAATGTTTATAACAGAAACCACAAAGCATTGCTGAATCCAACATATGACGGGACGGATACCAACGCCGCTTGATGTACCCCATTTACTTACAATGTGTTTCAATTGTTTCCTGGGCATAAATAGCGCTGCATGCAACGGAGCATCTGACGCAGATGTGAACAGAGCCTACCGTGAATTAAAGTCAATATGTGCTTGCTTTCGTGTACTCTACCAAAACTGATTAGATTTTTCTAATAGTGAAAACTTTTTCTATCTTTATGTTCCCTTTGCTTTGTATAATGCAGCGTTACAGTAAAGCATACGGGTGCCTTGCATTCGAGCCTGGTATTTTTTGCTGTTGCACATATTTAGTATAATTGCTTTATTCTGAGTCTTCTGAAGGCTAAAATAATGTACTGAAGATGACCTCCCTTTCCTGTGTTCATGTAACACGTTCTGATGGAGGCATGCTGAGCCCATGTCTATTCACTGAGCAAATCTAATGGTTTCAAATTGCAAGATACTTTAGTGATGAAGAAAACTGTCTTTCTCCGTAACAAACTCAATTACTTTACATGGGCCAATGATGGAGCAAACAAGCATTCATATTAACACTCGTCCTCGATCATTGCCCTGTATAAGCAGGGTAGCGATCAGCCGATGTACGAGCAAACGTTCGTTTATTAGCTGATCGTATCGTCTATGCAGTAGAAAATATTATTGTTGTCGGCAGCACATCTGCCTGTGTAAAGATGATGGTAATGCATGGGGATGAGTGATCGTAGTAGCGAGCGCTCCTCCCCATACATAACTGATAGTAGCTCCTTGTGAAATGAGTGCCGATCAATGAGCTGCCTCGTTGATTGGCGCTTGTTTTTATGGCTGGTGTAAAAGAATCCTTAGTTGACTTGAGAGAGATTATGGCTCATTCAGTTGGAGGTCATCAATCTAGAGAAGTGTGCAATATATCGTAACCCATAGTGAGACCACGTTCATGTATAGACTAAACAACCTGCCTACATTATACTTGAATATTTTGTATCTGTTAAAAGATGTCCTGTTTGGACTGGAGGTGGGCAGTATATTATTAATACTGTGATATTGGAAAAATATAATATAGTGATATGTAAAATTTACAATGTTTGCAATATTCAACCTCTGCCACACACCACTGGTAGTCCTGTGTGGACATGAGGATGGCATGAACTGAAAAAGGTCACTATAGCTCTGGCCTGAACATTATGGCGGCAGGGTATTGGAATGCATAAGCTTCATAAGCTATGTTTAACCGGTTCCTTACCGCTGGCTGTGTATTTACGGTTGTTGGTCGGTGTCCTTAAAACCCACGCCATAGACTATTTACAGCGCGAGCGATCGGGCAGCTGAATGTTGGGTTTCCTGCAGTCAGTGACTGCCGGGGACCCTGAGGAGAGGATAGAAGCAGCTTTCGCTGCTTCTACCTTCTCTGTTCTCTTGCACACATCGCTCATTGCGCTGTGTATATGAATAGAGGCAGCGGTAGCGCCACTGCCTCTATTGGTCCCGGTGATCATGTGACTGGTCACATGATTGCAGGGATGCCGTTAGTCGCAGGCTGCTGCTAGGTCCAACTAGACCCAGCACAGCCCTATTAGTGACAATAGTTACCATAAGAGGGCTGATTTCCCCTGTAACTGGGGCTGCACAGTGGAAAAACATGGTGTAAAAAAATAAAGTCCCCCAAAGGTGTTTTCTGACCTTTTGAGGAACCGACCATAATAATAAAAAAAAAAACGTAAAGTGCAAAAAAACTAGTAATAAATACACATAAAATACCCACCCCCAAAAAAAAGTTCCACCCGCCAATCATTGTCGTAACACTAGCCCTGAGCCATTTACCCTAAAATAGACATGTAATGCATAAAAATTTACGGTAGACAAGGACGATCACGAATAAAAGTTCTAATTTGGGTAAAACTATGTTATTACCATAAAAAAATAGCTAAAAAGTAAAAAAGTTTATTTTATTACTATTATTTTCAAACTTTAAGCCTAAAAAAATGTTAAAATAGCAAAAAGGATGTGTATAAAAATGATTAAAAAAAAAGAAACCTGCATTGTCTACGGAAAAAACATTGTGAAAATCACGTCGCTAGCCCAACAAATAAAAAAGTTATAGCTGTTTAACGCGTGCTAAAAATGGCTAAACGGTGTCTGGTCCTGAAGGCTGAAAATAGCCCGGTCCTGAACCGGTTAATAGCATTTTATATATGTATAGATTATGTAATTATTGTACCATATGAATCTCGGAAAACCCTATGAAAATGATTCCAATTTTGCCTTTTAGATAATACGTATTTTTGTTATTACCGGTCTCTATTTACAGTGCAGTTCTAGTCTTGGGTAAGATTTGACCAGGCATGGGATCAGTAAAGTAAAGGCTAAAAAAGTACAGTAAAGTCTAACCAAAAGGGGCGAATGAAATATTATAATAATAAAATTGCCCCTAAAATAATCAAAGGAGACAAATATAGATTTAAAATGTTCTCATATCCATAGAGAACTTTGAAGGGGAAGTTCATGCCATGTTAGTGTAGCAAAAAAGTAAAGGAACACCTGGACAACTGTAGAGCTTTTTAAGGGCAGGTTTAGCACTTTTACCATGTAATCTCCAGGCTCTAAGAGATGCCAGGATAGAGGAGCTACCCCGCTGGCTTGTAATCTCAGGCCAATTTACATTCTTTCTTGCAAGAACTTACTTTGTAACACTCCTGCCTGCAAATGTGACCTTTCTATCTTTGGCAATGGGTGTGTAAACTGATGAAATCTGAAGTCACTGATTTTCCGGATTCCTTCAGTGTTGATGCTTCAGAAAAGAAGGATGATACGTCTCATACGCTAATGGATTAGTCCTGTCTGTGTTGCTGCCTTGTAGTTTTATTTATTTATTTATTTATTTAGCTTTTTTACTTAATTTTTACTCCCCACAGGTAGAAGAAACTGTCAACATGCAGGAAAGCTGCCTGTGGCTGATCTCATTAGTTTTGTTTTTTTTAAAAATTCTAATGAAAGAGGATCGGGCAGTTCTTTTGACATGTCTGTTTTAGTATATACTTTTAGCCCATAAAATATCTATTCGTTGTGCCGTTCCTCTGTTATTCCTATTGGAAATGTATGAATCAATTGAGAAGGGACACATCCATTGATGAACATAACAATACAGCGTGGTAGGAAATGAATCACACTTTTTGTTTAATTGTATTATTTATAGAATGACTTTAGCTCAAGCAGATGAGCTTGTGATGACAAATACAAAAAAAGAAGAATTTTATTTAGACTGGATACTTGTATTCTTAACCCCTCGTCACTCGAGGTAAAAGGTGTTTTTTTATAATGTCCAAATTTAACGTTTTAGTAAAAAAAAAATAATAAAGCTTTTTAAGTTTCAGGTTAGCAGTTCTTCTATGTAATATTGTCTTGCAGAATAATTTCTTAATTCCTTGCAGATTAAAGGGAACCGGTCAGCAGTTTTGAGACCAAAAAACTGCTGACAGGGTGATATAGGGGATGGGAAGTTCATTTTAAACGTAACTTTTTCTCGGTCATTCAAGCTGCATGACCGAGAAACCGATATTTGAATCCCCCGGCGCAAGTGCCACTCTCTTCTCTAAGTGACGGCTCTATCAGCAAATGAGGAAACCATTAGAGCCGTCTCTGAGCAGAGGGGCGGGGCCTGCAGTGCAGGAGCACTTGCACATCAAGTCCCGCCTCTGTGGCACATTCAATCAGGGTGCTGTGGCAATCAAACATAATTTAATCATGGTAAGTTTAAAATGCCCCCCTATATCACCTTGTAAAAAAACTTTTGAGACCTCAAAATTGCTGACAAGTTCCTTTTAATGAAAGAGATCCTCACAGTTTGGCGGATAGTTTGTGCAGGTCACGTAAAAATGTTAAGCTTCGCAAAAGATTGTCATTAGTTTACTCAAGTAGCAACAAATAACAAGTGTATGGCAAGAGCTGAAAATAAGCAGTAGCTATTTTTGGATGACTCCACTGTAAAATGTTGCTATATAATCTTCTGGCTTCACTGAGCTTGATATATCACAGGTGGAAAGTATTTTAATTATTTTCCATTAAAGGGTAAAGTAAGATGATCATTTTTATAGTGAAGGCTGGGAATAAGTAAACATTTAAACTTGTTACAAACTTTTAAGATGATATTTGTGGCTCTCTTCACATCACGTTTTCGCCCTACGTCAAACGTCTATACATCTGTATACCAGAAAAAGATATACAGATACATACTGTAGGTTTCTGTGGGGGAGACGTAAGATAAAATTGGGTCTTTGTGGGATAAGCTTGAAGCCGAAAACATTACATCACTAGAATAAATCACTGGACTTTTTTGTTTGTTTATTTTATTATTAATGTGGGTGTTAGCAGATTCAAAAATTATTACCCAGACTGCTAACATAGAGTTTACATTTTTTGTGGTGCCAAATGTTGTTGGAAGCTACGCTGTTCAGTACCTTAACCCCTTCGCACACCACAGTGTAATCCCACGTCCTTGTGAGAGGGGTAAAGTGTGGAGCGTGCTCACGCGCTGAGCCCGATCCATACGCTGCGAGTGTCAGCTGTGTATTACAGGTGACACCCTGGTCTAACGGCCAGGAAAAGCAATCGCACTGTTCCTGGCCGTTTAACCCCATAGATACCGTGGTCAATAGCGGCCGCGGCATCTAAGCCGTTAGAGGGAGTGGCTCCCTCGAAGAGCACATCGACTCCCCCCCCGCGACGAGTCAGGGTGGTGATAGTTGTCATGGCAGCCCTGTTTTTTGGTCACCTTAGCTCTCAAAAACAAATGTAGTAAAAAGTGATCAAAGAGTTGTATGTACTAAAAAATGGTACCAATAAAAGCTACAGCATGTCCCGCAAAAAATTAGCCCCGATACCTCTCCATTGACGAAACAACAAAAAAGTTATGTCCCTCAGAATGTGGCGAAACAAAACAATTTTTTTTAACTAATATTTTTCTCTTTGTAAAAGTAGTAAAGTATATTTAAAAAACAAAACAATATTAGTTTGGTATCCCCATAATTGTACTGAGCTGCAGAATAGCGTTTTAAGTTGTCATGTTTACCACATGGTGAAAGCCATAAGAAAAAGTAATTGCAGTTTTTTCCAATTTCATCCCACAAAGATTTTTTTTCAGTTTCCCAGTACATTACATAGTACTTTAAATAGTGGCAAAATAAACTAAAACTCCTCCCGCAAAACATAAGCCCTCACACCACTCTATTGAGGGAAGAATAAAAAAAAGTCATGGCTCTTGGGAGGCAGGGAGTGAAAAAGCAAAAAATAGATTCATCCCGATAGGGATTAAAAGGTATCTAAACGTTTGACATGTCAAAAAGTTTTTTATAGTGACATGTCAGAAGTTTTGAGGTACGAGCATTGAGACACCCACTGATCGCTAAAACGACACTCTGTGCTGCTTCGTTTCTGAACGGCTTTCCTTGGAAATCCGAGCGAGCTGTGCACAGGCTCAATAAAAAGTCTGTGAGCCTGGGTGACAAGCCCAGTCAAACTGACAGCATTCTTTTCAGAGCAGCGTCAAGATGGTGCCTCTCAATCTCACAGCGTGAGAGGCGAAGATCAGGACCCTCACTCTCTATGCAACTGAGTCCTGCTTCTTTAGAATCCGATAATGCTGAAGCAGACCGCATAAAGCAGTCTACTGCAGTCCTGATGACTTCAAAATTCATTACAAAGCTATACTTTAGTCCATCCAATTACAGAGCATGCCATGAGATCGCTCCTAACTGACCTGAGACAGTCTGTGCTAAAAGAACTACTGAACTGCTTTAACCCCTTAATGACCGGGCATGTTTGTACCTTAATGACCAAGCCATGTTTGTACCTTAATGACCAAGCCAGATTTGTCAAATCTGGTATGTCTGACTTTATCAGAGAATAACTCTGTGAAAGTTTTGAATATCCAAGTAATTCTGACATTGTTTTTTCGTCACATGTTGTACTTTATTTTAGTGGTAAAAGTAGACTGATACGATTTGCGGAAATTAATAAAAAAATAGAAAAATGGAAGAAATTTTGTAAAAATTACAATTTTCCCCTATTTTTAACTGCAATATGTCACATATGTACACACATACTGTACAATTTTTTTAATTAAATATATATTTCTATCTCTTTACTCTATTTTGGCAGCACTTTTGAAAAAATAAAATAAATTTTCAGCAATTTAGAGGACTTCAAAATTTATAAAATTATTGTTCAATTTGTAAGTACATTTTGTTTTCCTGCACCAAGCCAGGTTTTCAGAGGCTCATAGGTCTCAGAGTGATGGAAACCCCCACAAACGACCCCATTTAGAAAACTAGACCCCTTAAGGTATTTACCTAAGGGTATAGTAAGTATTTTGACCCCACAGTTTTTTGCTAAATTTAATACATAGCAGGTGAAAAAAAAAAATTTACTTTTTTTCATAAAAGTATCAGTTTGAAGACCAATTTCTTTGTAAAGCGACCATGAGAATGAAGAAACACACCACAAAATCTATCACCCTGTTTCTCCTGTTTTCAAAAATACCAACATTGTGGTCCTAATGCGCTGCCTGGACACACGGCAGGACCCAAAAGGAAGGGA
The DNA here is from genome assembly GCF_050947455.1 of Rhinoderma darwinii. Taxonomy (NCBI): domain Eukaryota; kingdom Metazoa; phylum Chordata; class Amphibia; order Anura; family Rhinodermatidae; genus Rhinoderma; species Rhinoderma darwinii. The sequence goes on from NC_134691.1 coordinate 88,289,698, forward strand.
GCACCCGGAGGCTTTCAGGACTCATATTTTGCTTGAAAATGTTTTAGGCCCCACTGTACATTTGGAGAGGCTTTGAGCTGCCAGAACGATAGAAACTCCCCATAAACGACCCCATTTAGAAAACTAGACCCCATAACGTAATTATTTAGGTGTATAGTAAGTGTTTTGACCCCACAGTTCTTTGCTAAATTTAATGCATATCAGGTGAAAAAAAAAATTATTTCACTTTTTTCATAAAAGTATTAGTTTGAAGACCGATTTCTTTGTAAAGCGAACATGAAAATGAAGAAACACACCCCAAAATCTATCACCCTCTTTCTCCTGTTTTCAAAAATACCCACATTGTGGCCCTAATGCGTTGTTTGGGCACACGGCAGGGCCCCAAAGGAAGGGAACACCCGGAGGCTTTCAGGACTCATATTTTGCTTGAAAATGTTTTAGGCCCCACTGTACATTTGGAGAAGCTTTGAGCTGCCAGAACGATAGAAACTCCCCATAAACGACCCCATTTCGAAAACTAGACCCCTTAAGGTATTTATCTAGGGGTATAGTTAGCATTTTGACCACACAGGTTTTTTGCTAAATATATTGGAATTAGTCTGTAAAAATTAATATGTACTTTTTATCTGAAACAACATAGAAATTTTTATTATTTACAAGGAATAACGAAGAAAATGCACCCCAACATTTGTAAAGCAATGTCTCCCGATTACGACAATACCCCATATGTGGTAATAAACTGCTGTTTGGACCCACAGCAGGGCTCAGAAGGGAAGGAGCGCCATTTGGATTTATGATTTTGCTGGAATGGTTTTCGGTGCCATGTCGCATTTGCAATGCACTGGAGGGACCAAAACAGTGGAAACCCACGAAAAGTTACCCCATTTTGGAAAAACCTTCAAGAAATTTTTCTAGGGGTATAGTGAGCATTTAGACCCCACGGGTCTTTTGCAGAGTTTATTGGAATTAGGGCGCGAAAATTAATATCAACATTTTTTCCACTAAAATGTTGAATTTTCTCATTTTCACAAGGGATAAAGGAGGAAAAAAACAACCATTTTTTATAAAGCAATTTCTCCCGAGTACGGAAATACCCCACATGTGGTCAAAAGTTTTTTCATTAGAAATGAATTAACCCTTTCAGGACTGATCCATTTTTTGCTTTCATATTTTAGATTTTCACTCCCCGCTTTCCAAGAGCCATAACTTTTTTATTTTTCCATCAATAGAGCGGTGTGAGGGCTTATTTCTTGCGGGACAATCTGTAGTTTTCATTGGTAGCATTTTGGGGTACATGCGATTTTTTTTTTTTTTTCACTTTTTATTCAATTTTTTTGCAATCCTGAGCAAAAAACAGTAATTCTGACACCGTTTTTTAGGTTTTCTTTTTGCGGCGCTCACCGTACGCTATAGGTGACATTTTTACTTTATTCTGCGTGTTAGTACGATTACGGCGATACCAGATGTATATAGGTTTGGTCCTTTTTTTTAGCGTTTGCGCAATAAAATGACTTATTTATAAAAAAAAAAATTCTGTGTCACCATATTCTGAGGGCCATAATTTTTTAATTTTTTTGTCAAAAAAGCTGTGTACGGGCTTGTTTTTTGCGGGACGGATAGAAGTTTTTATTGGTACTATTTTCGGGTACATGCGACTTTTTGATCACTTTTTATTCTCTATTTTGGGAGGGGTGGTGACCAAAAAAATTGTGATTCTGTCGTAGTTTTTTATTGATTTTTTTTGGGGTGTTCGTCGTGCGGGAAAAATAACATTATAGTTTTATAGTTGGGTTCGTTACGGACACGCTGATACCAAATATGTGTACTTTTTTAACGTGTTCATTTTTTTTCTATAATAAAAGTCTTATTATAGGAAAAAAAGCATTTAGTGTTTATAGAACTTCTAACTTTTTATTTTTACACTTTTTTTAAAACATTTTTATTACTTTTTTTTACTTTTTTTTACATGTCCCACTAGGGGACACTTAGTCTTGCAGCTTTGATCGCTGCTAGAGTACATTAGAGTACACACGTAGTGTAATGTACTCTAACTGTCATTGTGACGTGACTGTCACACTGACAGGAAGCAGAGGAGGAACGGCCGGACGCTGTTCCTCCGAGGCTTCCGTGCATGGCAACCCGGAGGTCATTATCTGACCTCCGATTGCCGTGACAAGCATCGGTAGCCCCCACGATCACTTCGTGGGGGCTGCTGATGTGCTTCAAACCACTTAAATTCGGCGACGGCAATCCGTCGCCGCACTTAAGGGGTTAACTGCCGAAATCAGCGGCGATGGTCCGCTGTCCGCCAAGACTGATGTCTCAGCTGTCGGGGACAACTGTCAGCGCGGGTCTGTCACTCTGTGTTTACACAGAGTGACAGTTTGAAATGCGGACGAAAATGAACGTCATGGTGCGGGAACTAGCAGCCGACCATGACGTTCATTTTCGTCCTTGGTCGTTAAGGGGTTAAAGGGTAACTAAACGTGAACAGATTCATGTCTTCCCTAATGTCACAATAGTCCAAAATTATCACAAAATTGGATTATTTGCAGAAAATATCATTTGATTTTTCACCAACCTGAACAAAGCCCTTACCGCAGCTATGCAAGTTGAAAACAATTTTAGCAACACTTCTTGTTAGAAACGAAATAGTGCCAAGTATCGAATATGGGTTGGATTCTATTTTTTTTTTAAAACTCTACTCGCAAAATATGGGTATACAACTCACCTTCCCATCAGATGACCTACTGTCAGCTAATTGTGAAAAACTCCTAAATAAAATTAAAGGAGTCCCACAAGAACACATTCATCTAGAATCTCTTTGAATAGTCACGGTTAAAATGATTATTATTGCACAGATACTATATATGTATTTCGTAACCTACCCATTTATATTCTAATATGTTTAAAAGAACTACACTCCATTATATGGTCATTCATTTTAAAAATAACATGAGTACAAGCAGACCTTATATTTCAACCGATCTCTAAAGCAGGACTGGGATGTCCTTCAATTGTCTAGTATTCGGGGGAAGTATTTTTGATCAATTCTGTTAATTATGGGTTAATTATATATCCAGATATTGGGTGATAATTGAAAATTATTTGGTTAAATCAAAAATTTACCAATCTATTTTCTCCACTTCACTTTTTTGGAACTCGAGATCTTACAATTCCACCCACCATTAGGGATATTCTTGAGCTCTAGAAGCTCTTACCTACACGAAAAACCTCAACTAACCTTTCACTTTCAAATACACCTTTAAAGGTGTTGGAGAGGGGCATCCCTAACATGCTTTTGTCTTCATGGATATTATTGGGGATAAATATAATGAGCGACCTTGTTCGACAACTATCAGTATCTGAATTTATTTGATCGCTGTCTTCCCTTATGACAAGCCAGTGCCCGTCATCTTGACTGCTCGATAATACAAAAAAGGCTCCGTTGTCACAATGTAACAGATGCAGTCCCGGTAAACCCATCTGGCAGGGTCTTTTCTCAGGCTGGCGTAGCATTGGGTACACTTCAGCTATACTGATTTGGTCTGACATTGGAATAAATGTTAACAATCTTGAAGTATTTAGTCTTATTTTAATAATTAGCCATAGGACCATGTGGTTTAATGTATAGAATAACCATTGTTGATTCCCATTTGCTGGTATTTTCTTCTTCGAGGAGCGGGCTGTGCGTTATCTGCATTGTTGTGTAACATTGGATGCCAGTTTGCAATCTCTGTAAAATTGCTTAGAAAATAGGGCACGAACTTGGACCTCCTTCCATCTGTTTGGCCTTGGCAGATGAGTTAAAATAGTTGATTCTGATGTGAAATCCCACTGCTAGGCTAAGGTTACAGATAGTGCTGTGCTGACCCTAATGCTAATCCGTTTCCTGACCACTAGTATACTTTTCTTTGCGAATTCTGTAGCTTGTTTTTTTACTCTATAGAACGTGCAGATATTTGTTTTACTTGCTTATCTGCTGATCTGTATTTACGGGACCGTCGTGTTGCCTTCAGGCAACAGAATCATCTATTTTGTAGGCTGGAGTAATAATCACATTTCTTTTTAACTCTATCAAGAAGGCATGCGCTGGCATACATTTTTTTTTTTGTTTTGCTTATTTACTATATAGGAAAGCTGCTTACTGTGCGGTATACGTTTTTTATTTTACCTTGTGGCCAAAGGCCGGGGTATGCCACAGTGCATGCCACTGCTTGGTTATACAGTGGCATAAGTCTGAGGTATATGTCAGAGATGGGTCAAAATACACTGTGATCAGACCAGTACCTTCGCGGTGTCACTAATTCTGAGTTCATTACCAGCTGACAATATTTGAGAATTTAGTGTTTGTGAACTAAGCCTTCAAGTGCATGCAAAAGTTAAGCGACTTTGCAAATATTACCCTGCAAAATGTTTCTGACCGACTATCAGAAACCGACTACATTAAGGTGACATGAGTGCCCAACATCCTGTAGTGGGACCTGTTCTCAGAGCGCATATGCAAGAGAACACCAGAATTGGCAGGTCCACCATTGGCGCCCTGTTCTCTTTACAGATGAGAGCAGGTTCACGCTGAGCACATCACAGACGTGGAAGAGTCTGGAGACGCCGTGGTGAACGTTACGCTGCCTGCAACATCATCCAACATGACTGATTTGGCGATGGGTCTGTGGAGGCATACATATCCTTGGAGGGTCGCACAAACCTCCACGTTCTAGCCAACAGAACTCTTACTGCTGTTTGGTACCAGTAGGGCTGGCGATTTTGCCAAAAAATAGAATTAGATTTTTTTCAACACTATAGACTATTTTCTATTTGAATCTTGATTTTTGTTAAATAAACTGAAAAAAAACCATACTAAGATAGGGTATATATGGTACATTTGTAGTAAAAAATGTACAGTATATTTGATGTGGTGCATATATGAGAAGCAGGAGAACAGTGAGACCTGAGGCAAAATAGACACAAGGTCCCATTCACATCACTTTTTCCCTACGGTTAGAGTGTAAGCCTGGAAAAATCCAGACATACACGCTTAAGGCCCTTTCACACTGGGCAATGATCTGGCAGACAAGCGTTCATAGACCGTTTCCGATAATTGCCCAGTGTAAACAGGGCAGCGATCGTTCATCTGCTGATCATATAGTTTTCAAAAACGTTATTATCATTGTCGGCAGCACATCACCCTGTGTAAACCGTGAGACACGCTGCCGACATGATGATAATGTATGAGGGCGAGCGATCGGAGTAACGAGCGATCATCCTCATATATAGCTCCTTGTGACGGGAGCAAACGAGCGCTCGTTGCATCGGCCAAAATTGGCCAGTGTAATAGGCCCTTTAACGTGTCCTTATGTTACAATTAGCCTGTCTATAGGGTGGCTATAGCTTCTTAATCCTTGAAATGCAGCCGGAACTGAATGGGTTAAAAAGCTGCCCGGGAGAGCGGGACTCTGTATGAAACAAACAATCTCTGGCCTCACAGTATTACACACAGTTAGCAAACCCCAGTCCTCACTCCTGCTCCTGTTCATTGTTGGCATTCATTAAAGTAGATGCGCTGTGCAGCGTGTCTGCTTGCTAATAAAGCTTTTATTTTTTTCTCCTGCGAGTCCTGTAACGATTTCACGATTCTGGGCAAATCCACAACCGTGCCAACTTGAAATGGCGAATTAATCTAATTAATTTGATTAATCGCCCAGCCCTAGGTACCAGCATGAAATTCTCATGGTCATTGTCAGAGCTTACGCTGGTGCAGTGGGCCCTGAGTTCCTCCTGTTGCAGGGCAATGCCCGGCCTCATGTGGCCCGAGTGTGTAGGCAGTTCATGAATGATGAAGGCATTGATGCCATTGACTGGCCCTCACGTTCCCCAGACCTGAATCCAATTAAGAACCTCTGGAACATTATGAATCAGTGCATTCGACGCTGCCAAGTAGCAATAGTGACTGTCCATGAGCTCACTGCCCTGATCCAAATCTGGGAGGAGATCCCCTAGGACACCATCCGCAATTTTATCAGGGTCATGCTCAAATGTTGATGGGAGTGCATACAGACAAGGGGGGCCCATACACACTACTGAGTCACATTATGAGTTGCTCTGATGAAATTCATGCAAATTGGGTCTGCCTGTGATTTAAATTTTTTGCCTTGATTTTCTGGGTGATTTAGCATCTAGCCCTCAATTGGTTGATGATTTTGGTTTCCATTGACCGTTGATACATTTTGTTTAAAGAGGCTCTGTCACCAGATTTTGCAACCCCTATCTGCTGTTGCAGCAGATAGGCGCTGCAATGTAGATTACAGTAACGTTTTTATTTTAAAAAAACGAGCATTTTTGGCCAAGTTATGACCATTTTTGTAGTTATGCAAATGAGGCTTGCAAAAGTCCAAGTGGGTGTGTTTAAAAGTAAAAGTCCAAGTGGGTGTGTATTATGTGCGTACATCGGGGCGTTTTTAATACTTTCACTAGCTGGGCGCTCTGATGAGAAGTAACATCCTCTTCTCTTCAGAACGCCCAGCTTGTGACAGTGCAGATCTGTGACGTCACTCACAGGTCCTGCATCGTGACGGCCACATCGGCACCAGAGGCTACAGTTGATTCTGCAGCAGCAACAGCGTTTGCAGGTAAGTCGATCTTACCTGCAAACGCTGATGCTGCTGCAGAATCAACTGTAGCCTCTGCTGCCGATGTGGCCGTCACGATGCAGGACCTGTGAGTGACGTCACAGATCTGCACTGTCAGAAGCTGGGCGTTCTGAAGAGAAGAGGATGTTACTTCTCTTCACAGCGCCCAGCTAGTGAAAGTATTAAAAACGCCCCGATGTACGCACATAATACACGCCCACTTGGACTTTTACTTTTAAACACACCCACTTGGACTTTTGCAAGGCTCATTTGCATAATTACAAAAATGGTCATAACTTGGCCAAAAATGCTCGTTTTTTAAAAATAAAAACGTTACTGTAATCTACATTGCAGCGCCTATCTGCTGCAATAGCAGATAGGGGTTGCAAAATCTGGTGACAGAGCCTCTTTAAAGCAATTTATATGAGTAAAGATGTTCAACTTAAATCTTTCATTCATCGAGATCTAATGTGGGATTTAAATGTTCCCTTCATTTTTCTGAGTAGTGTATATCATTCCTTTCTATATTATTTCAAAATAAAAGCTAGTAAAGTGTTTTATATTCAGTAGTGATCTAATGAATGTTTTTTGCTTTGCCTTTTAGGGATTTTTAGCCAATCAGAAGCGGGCTGAAAACTTGAAGGACCCCTCTGTGTTACCCGATTTGTGTTTGAGCCATGCAAATCAACTAATGATCATGTTAACAAACCACAGAAAGCTGTTGGATATCAAACAGAAATGTACCACTGCCAAACAGGAGCTTGCCAATAACTTACAAGTTCGATTAAAGTAAGTTTGCATTTCTTAGAAATATAGAAGCGATTTATATTGTTTGGATCTGTGCGTATTTGGTTGGCAATAAGAATGTCGATACCTTTTCAATTTTATCCCTTTAATGACCGGGCCTAAAAAGGTGACACTTTTTTTTTTTTTTTCTATTTATTTATTTTCTTTGTTACTTTTTTTAAAAATCCCATTAAGGGATAACTTTATTTATAACGTTATTTTTTACTTGTAATGTATTAGCATACTCTTGTATGTTAATACATTACACTGTGTCACTTTGACACAGGCTGCTGTTAGAGCAGCACATAGTGTGCCCGAACAGCAGGCTTACTGAACAGACAGCCCTGGGTTCCTTAGTAGGTCCCCAGGGCTGACTGCAGAGGGATTCCTCGGTGTTTGATCACATCACCGCGTTTCCGATGACTAGATCAAAGCGGGGAACTCCCATTGATCTTGCCGCGGTCATTGACCGCGGTGATCAAAGGATTAAACAGCTGGGGTCTGAATGTTGTCCGACCCCAGCTGTATTTAGCAAGCTGCTCTGAGAACGGGAGCTGTAAGTTACCGTTCCTGCTTAGAGGATGTGCGCTCATCAGCCTCTTCTACAGCGTTTCCAAAAGACGTCGCTGTAGTCTAAGGACATGCACCGCCTGCCGTCAAAAGACGGTGGCTGGTCGTTAAGGAGTTGGTTCAGGCTTTCCACACTATCCTTTTGTGGATTTTCAGGCTCTGAACTTGGACTGCATTTACTGCAGCTCTAAATAGCCCAGTGAGCACACCTGTACTAATTTGGGCTAGACTAAATCCACTACTGGAGTGGGAAGGGAATGCAAATCTCTCTACCAATACTACCGGCCAATCCATAAAAATCCAGGCCCAGAAAACCATCTTAAAGGAGCACTTTTTTTGGTTTTTAATTCCCCCCGCCATTTGTACATTGGTGTTTCAGTGGAGTGCTGTGTGCAGAAATACTTACCGATCCTTGCATCACATAGTTTTCGGCGCCGCCCACATGATCACAATCTGACCTGGTCTGGAATCACTGTGCTTTTGAGAAATCCGGAACTCAGGCTCTCAATGCATTCCTATGGGAGCCTCGTTATCTGTATAATTATCTAGTTATCTGTATGGTTTCCTGTTCTATAAATAAATTAATAGAAAAAATAAAAAGTGGACAACCCTTTCACAATGCTCATAACTGAGCACCAATTGTAACCAAATCTAGAACAACCCTCGATATAATGGTACGTGTAACTCAAATATATAGAACCTATTGAGGACAAAACACGACCTTGTATAAACGATAAAAATATATATTTTATTGAATAATCAAGCTAAAATATACAAACATGTACAGGTAGATAAAAATGCAACCTTCACAATGAAACAGAGAAAGAAAAGATGCAGTGGGCATCACAAAATTAGAGACTGCGTCAAGGTCCTATACAGAATCAATACGTAATTAAATATCATTTAATCCAATGTTTATAACGTAGAGTTATAGAAAGAGGGAGGTACCAGGATATGAAACAAATCACAATAGCAATATAAGTAAATTGATGTCATCAGACATGGGGATAAGTAACCACACATGAAACCCAATAAATGAAAAGGTTTAGAAGTATCTTGATAGGAACAATACCTGCAAAGTGCAGCTGGGCTGGAACACAGGGAAACAAAGAGAGGACCAGTTACGCACCACAGACACGCGTTTCGCCGTAGCTTCGTCAGGGAAAGCCAAGTCAGGAAAACCAAATGTGTTATTAAATTTATTTTAAGCCCCTTGCAATCTTGTTTTCTGTTTATTGTTGTTTTTTTATTTTATTTTAGGTGGTGCTGCTTCGTAATGCTGCATGCTGATCAAGATGGGGAGAAACTTCAGGCTTTATTCCGACTCTTAACTGAGTTACTTGAAAGGATTAAAATAGTGGAGGCTCTTAGTACAGTTCCTCAAATGTATTGCTTAGCAGTGGTTGAAGTTGTAAGAAGAAAAATGTTCACAAAACACTACAGAGAGGTAAATCACTATAATTTTTGTGTGTGTATTACTGTAAATGCGGAGTGGATACACAAGCTGAAAAGAGATTTTAGGATTGTTACCATTTGCTTGAGGTAATCCAAGTGCTTTGTTAATCTTTAAGGCTCTGTTTGGGGTATATGCCCGCTGTATGCCTCGTACGTATAGTCTCGATATATGCAATTGAACTTCATGCAGTTGCATACATTGCCCATTGACTCCTATGGTAGAAAAGCAGTATACCATGCAGTAAATGTTTTTTTGTTTTTGGGATCTTTTTGTTTTGAAAATAATTTTGAATCGTTTGCCATTACATTTTAAAAATTACTATATAGATGTTCATTCAGCATTAGATCATTTGTATGGTTAAGCTAGAAGGTCTGATTCACACCTGGCATTCTAAAATGGGTTTGCTGGTGTAAATTTTAGGACCTTTTGCAGGATAGTCAAGTTTTATCACAGTAAACTTCATAGACCATTTTTATGGAGCTCACTTACTTTGCAGGGATGGATTGGCATGCTAAATTAGCAAAAAAGTTTTTCCTGAACAGTTTAGCAAAGTAGGAAGTCTGCGGGGGTGAATCTTCAGCCAATGGCTGCAGAGCAGGAAGTGATGTCATAGAAGAGGGATTCCTTTTGACAGCCCAGTAACCTGAAACCATTTTGTTATTTCCTGTGGTGTTAAGGATCTACAGTGAATATTGCATATCAAAAATTTAGATTTGAAAACCAGGGTATATTATTGAACAGCCCATGTATGTTAAGTGACCCTTGTCGGTCCCTTCTACTAATTATGAAAATTTGCTCAGAGTTTTACTTTAAAGAGTAAGTGCACATTCTGTCTCGACGGAACAGGCTGCTTTAAGTGGGTGCTCTTTACAATACTATAATTTATACAATACATGTCATGTTTCATGTGTCCCTTGTGCTCTTTGGATTAAATAATTTTCAGTTTGAGTTATTAACTTTAGTAATTCTGCTGTTACAGTGGGCAAATGCCTTAGTAAAAGATGGAAAATCTCTTTACGAAAACGAGAAGGCAAAAAGGGAAACTTTTGGGAAAATCTTTAGTAAGTATTGTATTATATTTGTCTCTTGATTTGTAAGGCATCGGAGTCATTAATATGCCATTTAGAGCAGAATGTGATGATAAAATAGCAACATAATTCTACTGTGCATTATATTCAGATCTTTCTCCAGCATTAACTCTTCCTGAAGAGTTTCTTTACATGTTTAGGACAGTGTCCTAATAGGAATGCAGGCAGATAAAAAAAGTTAATACATATACAAATTATTTTAACCTGACTGCTCCACGTTTCCTTTCTTCCTGCCTGCTTACATATCAATGTTCTTCTTGTAGTTATTAATATGGTGCTTGGTTATCAGTCATCCAAGTATAGGACATTCTGGAATTATTCCTGCTATCTTTGAACCCCAGGAATCACCAGAAATCTTTCCTTGTAGCGCCACTGCAGGAAAAGTAATACATTACACCGTGCCAGTTAAAATGAATAAGGCTCTCTGTTTAATGAAGGAACGTCCTTTTGAGAGAGAGACCGACTTATTTTTTGGACCGATTACTTGATGGAGATCTCAAATGAGGGACCTTCTTATTTGAACTCGAAATGTCTTTATAGATTTCTCTAAATTGGGCATACCCTTTTAGTATCCAATTGATATATGCAATAAAACCCCTTTAATATTATACTCCAATGAATTAGTGTGTGGTACATGTTAAGAAGGTAAATATTAAAATTAAGATTAAGAAGATCACTATAAAAACATAACAAGAATATTTTTATTCAAAGCATGTTTCCAGCTATTTACTTAAAACTTCTTATTGAGTTGTGCCATGGCGTGCACCATCACTAGTATTAAGTTTTTGTTGTCATGTAGACACCAAGATGTTAGTAGCTGATCCTTAAAGTCTTGTAAGTTGCAAGTAGGGGCCTCCATTGATCGGACTTGTTTTTACAGCACATCTGATTCATGAGGTCAGGTCAACACCTTGAATTTTTTGTCATATTCCTCAAACTATTCCTAAACAATTTTTGCAGTGTGACAGAGCATTGCCATGAAGGGGTGTAATTGGTGTGCAACAATGTTTAGGCAGGTGGTATGCGTCAAAGTAACATCCACGTGAATGCCAGGACCCAAGGTTTCCCAATTATTAAATGTAATAAAATAACTGAGGGGCGTAAAATGTATATTGGATACATTTGTTATCTTTTACATTGTATTTTAATCTTGGTGTTTCACTCTGTATGTGGTCACTAATGCCAATTTTATTTAAACAGGGAAATCATATTTACGAAATCGGCTGTTTAGAGGACTTGACTCTTGGCCTTCATCTTTCTGTGTATGTATAACTTAATTACTACATCAATCTTTCTTTTGTTTGGTATCTGTTACTTTTATGACTTGGAGAACCAAAAAGTGCTGTTTTTTTTTTTCTTTTTCATCACGTTCACTATCAATATTTTCAATGCAAAATGCTTCGTTAAATGTTGGTGGCCTTCAATCCTGTATTCCAGTGTTTTTTTTAAATGGAAAACAGAGAAACATTTCCGATGATGCCGCCATTGTCTTCAGTAGGATTTCTATATTGGCCAAATGCCATCAGTTGGCTTCAGTTATCCCTTGTTCCTTCGGGTTTCTTTTGCCTTCGGTGGGCTGGATAGAGTAGAGTTCTATTCTATTCTACCCAGTAATAATACAGAAACATGACATATACCATTGCAGTCAATGGGATATGCTACACTTCAATTTCTGTCTGTGTCAATTTAAGGACCCCCACCAATCAAAACTTTTGACTTATCACCATGACATGTCAAAAGTTTTTGTAAATTTTAGTTACCCTTTAAGGGTGATGTTCACTGGGAAAAAGTATACAAAATATCTCTCCTCCAGAAGGAAGAAAACACGCTCTCTAGTTCCAAATATAGGTGACTACCCTGTAAGTCAATGCTTCTCATCAGTATAGAGTAACTTTCTGGTTGGCTTAATGAATTGCAATTGACGCAGCTCTTGAAAAGGACTGATTCTCCTTTCAGAAATTTAGCTGGTGGGAAGCCTTAACGATAATATTCCCTGGTAAAAAAACAAATCCATTGTGTGTGTGTGTGTGTGTGTGTGTGTGTGTGTGTGTGTGTGTGTGTGTGTGTGTGTGTGTGTGTGTGTGTGTGCATTTCAAAAATGTACTTTTATTCAATTTGTAGAATTGTATTTGTTTTCATTATTGTTTTCATAAGTAAAAAAATTTTACATTTGCAATTTAGACACGAAAGCCAAGAAGGTTTGATAGTGAGCTTCCGGATATCTCTTTAAACGACCTGCAGTTTTTACAGTCGCTCTGTCCTCCAGAAGTACAACTTTTCCTCAGGTATTGACTCAAATGTGTTTTTAAGCCACAAAAACTTTTCATGTTAAATATTTCCTGATTTAGGTAATGCATGCAGATGGAGTCAGGTGTGAATGAAAAATTAGTTTTTTACTTACACAAAATTGAACCAGATTTAGGCAATAAATTCTTATGTCAAATGTGACGATGATGGATCAGTGTAAAAATAATTATCTTTTTGAAGTTAATCTGAAGAATGCTGTTTAAAAGTATACCTATTCATATAGAAAATCACTATTAGTCCTTAGGTAGCTGTAGATTTATCGCCAGTACAGACAAAAATTGCTTAGAACCTCTTGGTTTTTTATACTTTTTACATCTGCATGCGTTTCATAAATGCATATTTTCTCTCCATGCCTTTTGGGTCAGTGGGCTTTTTCTGGTGTGATGCTAGATCCCGGTGTTCTGCTCCCCTATCAGCATCGTGTCTCAAAGAGAAAAAAAGAAAAGCTGCAGATTTGATCCCTCCTCCATGGCTACTATTTACAGTATTTACATCAAATTTTTTGGGACTGATCAGGTTTTTTTTTTTAACATTTACAGAGCCTGCAGCCAGGGAAAGAGGATCTACATGCTGCTGGAAAACGAGGAAGAATTCACTTTCCTCTAAGGCCTCATTTGCGCAACAAGTTTTCACGTGGATTTGAAATCCACGGCGCAGAACTTATTTTTTTTTTTATTGACTGGGGTCATGTTCAGATCTGCAGAAGATGAAAAAGCAAATCCACTGCAGAAATCCGACTGAATAACCCGTCATCTAAACATAACCTAATAAGATATATTGGTTTACATGTACTACAGAATACTGCAAGAATTATAGTGATAGGTACACTTAAAAGGGGTTGGCCAGGGAAAAAATATTTTCTAAAAAGTGTCGCCCAGCATTGGTTTGCCTTTCCTAAAACCCCCTACTCACCTTCTAACCAGATTCTGTTTGATCTCAATCGTCACGGCAGCTCTTTCTGTTTGATTACATCCCTTGATTCTCTTCCTGTCTTGTAACCCACCATACCCATGATCCCTTGCTGCATCTGAGGAGATAGCTTACACCACCATCTTCCTCCACAGCATATCAGCTATTTGCATACTGCCACGCCCCACTACTTTCACAGGTTATTCCCTGCTCTAATTACAGTCACCCAGCTCCCTGCATAGTTACATAGAGGGGGATGGGGGTTATAAACAGGGATGATTGGGGTTATATAGAGGGATGATTGGGGTTATATAGAGGGATGATTGGGGTTATATAGAGGGATGATTGGGGTTATATAGAGGGATGATTGGGGTTATATAGAGGGATGATGGGGATTATACACAGGGATGATGGGGATTATACACAGGGATGATGGGGATTATACACAGGGATGATGGGGATTATACACAGGGATGATGGGGATTATACACAGGGATGATGGGGATTATACACCGGGATGATGGGGATTATACACCGGGATGATGGGGATTATACACCGGGATGATGGGGATTATACACCGGGATGATGGGGATTATACACCGGGATGATGGGGATTATACACCGGGATGATGGGGATTATACACAGGGATGATGGGGATTATACACAGGGATGATGGGGATTATACACAGGGATGATGGAGGTTATACACAGGGATGAAGGCAGTTATATATAGGGATGAGGGCGGTCATACTCAGAGAAGATGGGGTTATATACAGGGATGAAGACCGTTATATACAGGGAAGATGGGATTATACACAGGGATGATGGATTATACACAGGGACGATGGGGATTATACACAGGGACGATGGGGATTATACACAGGGATGATGGGGATTATACACAGGGATGATGGGGATTATACACAGGGATGATGGGGATTATACACAGGGATGATGGGGGTTGTACACAGGGATGAAGCCGGTTATACACAGGGATGATGGATATTATACACAGGGATGATGGGGGTTGTACACAGGGATGAAGCCAGTTATACATAGGGATGATGGGGATAATACATAGAAAATATTTGGTTATATACAGGGATGATGGGGGTTATACACAGGGATGAAGACGGTTATATACAGGGATGATGGGGATTGTACACAGGGATGATGGGGTTGTACACAGGGATGGAGGCGGATATACAAAAGGATGTTGAGGGTAATACACAGGGATGTTGAGGGTAATACACAGGGATGATATATCTCAATCATCCCTGTAGACAACCTGTATATAACCCCCATCATCACTGTGTATTATGCCATCATTTCTGTGTATTACCCTATCATCCCTCTGTATTACCCCACCCCATCATTTTTGTGTATAACCCCCATCATCCCTGTATATAACCCCCATCATCCCTGTGTATTACCCCCAACATCCTATACAGGGATGATGGGGGTTATATACAGGGAGGATGGGGTTATACGCAGGGATGAAGGCGGTTATACGCAGGGATGAAGGCGGTTATACGCAGGGATGAAGGCGATTATACGCAGGGATGAAGGCGGTTATACGCAGGGATGAAGGCGGTTATATTCAGGGGCAATACACAGGGATGATGGGGCAATACACAGGGATGATGGGGGTTATACACAGGGATGATGGGGTAATACACAGGGATGATGGCCCCATCATCCCTGTATATAGCCCCATCATCCCTGTATATAACCCCATGATCCCTGTATTTATATAACCCCCATCATCCATTTATTTATGTAACCCAGCATGGGCGATGAGAGAAGAGGAGGGGGTGTGCATGAGGAGAGATGCGGCGGCCAGACAGTGGGGGAACTCCAAGAGAGAAGAAGGAGGGGCATGTACTTTGAGAGACGACGCTCCGTGTCTTTGCTCAGTCAGCACTTCCAGCTGAGAAGAGGCACGTCGCGTCATCAACTACGTTTACAGCAGGGGTCTCAAACTCGGCCAGGTAAGTGGGCCACACAAAAAATGTGAACTTAACGAGCCGCATACCTTTCAAATTTGATACAATACAAAATTATTGTTAATCAATTTAGTTATTTGAACTGCTATAACAATACTACATTATTATAACATTATAACCTCAACATTTGTCTCACAGGAACAATCAGTATTAGGGCTAGGTCACCAACAGTGTGAATTTTAACCTCCCCAATGTTGGAATAGAAACTCCACCATACATTTAAAACAATTAGAGAAAAAAGGAGTCATGTACTATTTAAATATGAAATGCCAAAAGGCATGAAAAAATATAAACTTTATTGGACAATACAAAGTAAAATAGGTTAAAATAAGAACTACAATCAGACAGTTGCACAGTTGTATATCAGTTGCACATAGGACATAGGAGCACATAGATATCAAAAAGAAACCTCTAAAAGAGGGCTACATAGCCATATCTCAGGTAGCAATCAAATGGCAGCATTCCATGTGAAACAGGGTATAGGCAAGTTTACATCATATGAAAGGTAACCAAGGCAGAGTGTGTGCCGTGTTAATCACTGTGGAGGACGAGGTCGGTTATGATGCTGCTATGCACTGTGACAATACTCGCGCCAAAGAGCGCCAATACATACACACAGCGTCTCTAAGCCAAAAAAAGGCGCGACACAAAAGTTCCCAGAGTATAGCTATAATATAGGTTTAATTGTTATGAAAAAATAAAGTGACTAACCCATATTGCTCCAAAGGTCCAGTAACTCCAAGGTGCGGAGAAACCCCAACGCGCATTTCGCGTGGACGGCTTTTTCAAGGGGTAATCTTTTTTATATCTATGTGCTCCTATGTCATATGTGCAACTGATATACAGTTGTCTGATTTGTAGTTCTTATTTTAACCTATTTTACTTTGTATTGTCCAATAAAGTTTATATTTTTTCATGCCTTTTGGTATTTCATATTTAAACAGTACATGACTCCTTTTTTCTCTAATTGTTTCAAATTACTATAACATTGCTATAATAATAATACTACAATACTATAATATCACTAAATGACTATAACAATACTACATTACTATAACTTTACTACATTACTATAACTATACTACATTACTATAATAATACGTCATTACTATAGTACTAGGTTACTATAACAATATTACATTACTATAATACTACGTTACTATAATAATACCGCTAGGTTTAAACTTAAAGGAAATTTGCGAGTTTACTCCACGTGCTTTTTTTAACAATCCAGTTTTCCAGTTTAAGTGTCGCTAAATGCAGTCTGGCTTCTCAGTTGGCAGCATTTGGCAGACACAAGAATGTCAAGATTGGGCAGCCCCTTTTTAGATACTGCCACAGTGTCCCCGGTAGATACTGCCACAGTGTCCTCTGTAGATACTGCCACAGTGTCCTCTGTAGATACTGCCACAGTGTCCTCTGTAGATACTGCCACAGTGTCCTCTGTAGATACTGCCACAGTGTCCTCTGTAGATACTGCCACAGTGTCCTCTGTAGATACTGCCACAGTGTCCTCTGTAGATACTGCCACAGTGTCCTCTGTAGATACTGCCACAGTGTCCTCTGTAGATACTGCCACAGTGTCCTCTGTAGATACTGCCACAGTGTCCTCTGTAGATACTGCCACAGTGTCCTCTGTAGATACTGCCACAGTGTCCTCTGTAGATACTGCCACAGTGTCCTCGGTAGATACTGCCACAGTGTCCTCGGTAGATACTGCCACAGTGTCCTCTGAAGGTACTGCCACAGTGTCCTCGGTAGGTACTGCCACAGTGTCCTCGGTAGGTACTGCCACAGTGTCCTCGGTAGGTACTGCCACCGTGTCCTCGGTAGGTACTGCCACCGTGTCCTCGGTAGATACTGCCACCGTGCCCTCTGTAGATAATGCCACACCCCCCTATAGATAATGCTAGACCCCCCAAAATAATGCCACAGTGCCTTCTGTAGATACTGCCACCCACCCACCTGTAAATACTGCCACACACCCACCTGTAGATAATGCCACAGTGCCCTCTGTAGTAGGGATGTCACGATACCAGAATTTGGACTTCGATACCGATACTTCGTTTAGTATTGCGATTTCGATACCAATTTCGATACTTTTGCCAACAGTAATAAAAAAAAAAAAATCTTCCGTTTTCTGATGTGAGGCGCGACGTGTGATGAATTTTGAACGCGCCTCACATTAATAGTAATTAATCCCATCATGTTTCTCAGTGATAATGGGTTAATGTGCGAGGTACATGATGGGGTTAATTACTATTAATGTGAGGAACATGGAGGGTAAATTCATCGCACCTCGCGCCTCACAATAATAAGTGAATGAAAGCCGTGTTTATTTCATTTTTTTACAGCGTACACATCATAAAGGATGCAAAAAAATTGTTGTGCGCGCCATTACTGAATGTGTGAATATTTTATGTATTGAGACTTATTTTAATGTTTATTGTAAAAAAGGTGAATGTGTCTTTTTTTTACATTTAACAATACTTTGTTTTTACTTTATTTTTAAACTTTAATGTACTGACATATATCAGATATATCCCAGTACATTAGCCTGTAGACAGATAGCACACAGGCAGTTGTTAGGACATACTTGGGTATGTCCTAACAACAAGAAATATGGTAAGACAGCCCTGGTGTCCGTCAATAGACCCTGGGCTGTCTGCCCATATATGGTATGGCCCTCGATCGCGTCACAGGAATTCCCTGTGACGCGATCCAGGGGCATCCCCCCTTCTCATTTTCTCCTGAATGCTGCAGTCAGCTGTGATCGCAGCATTCAGGGGAATAACGGCGGAGATGAGAGGTTTCTCTGATCTCCGCCGTTATAGAGCGGGGCTGTGTAATACAGCCATTGCCCCGCTCCTGACAGGAAGTGCGCGCGCGGTCAGCATGAGGAGAAGCGGCCGGCGCTGCACTAATGAGCGGCGGTTCAGGCACGGAGGACAGAACATGGGTGTGTTTTGCAGAGCGCCCGCCATGTTCTGTCTCCAGTGCCGCCGCTCATAAGTACAGCGCTGGCCACATCGCATCATCCTGACCGTGCGCACATGTTATCAGGACTCAGGAGCGGGGCTGTGGCTGAATTACACAGCCGCAGCCGCGCTCCCATACATTCATGTATTACTATACTGAGCTGTGCGGCTGCGCAGCGAAGTATCGAAATACAGGAAATAGCGGTATCGAACCGTTTAGGGATGCAAAGTATCGAAACAGTATCGAAGTTTCGATGCACCGTGCATCCCTACTCTGTAGATAATGCCACACCCCCAAGGTAATGCCACAGTGCCCTCTGTAGATAATGCCACCCCCTATATAATGCCAGTGTCCTCTGTAGATAATGCCACACACACCCCTTGTAGATAGTGCCACACTCCTTCCAGTAGATAGCTCCATTGGGGCTCCCTCTAGCGTTGCCGAAGCTTTGGCCGGGGATTCATCTGCTGGAGTAGCCCCATAGACAGTGACGTCGGGATCCTTCTGGACCGGAATGTGATGTCGGGCAACCCCAGAGCCGGTATCCAGAGCAGAGCTCTAGTATGGGCTCTGCTTCGGAACACTGGGGAAGCCCCTGACATCACTGTCCATATATGGACAGTGATGTCAGGGGCTTGTCCAAACCTGGAGTCCCGGAGCAGAGCCGCTTTTAGCATTCTGTCTGGGATTCCAGCTCTGCTCCTGGCATCGCTGTCCACATATGGACAGTGATGTCAGGGGCAACCCCAGAGCTGGAGTCCTGGCCAGAGCGTTCGTAGCGCTCTGCTCTGGGACGCTCTGGGGAAGCCCCTGACATCACTGTCCATATATGGACAGTGATGTCAGAGGCTTCCCCAGATTCCCAGAGCAGAGCCTATACTAGCGCTCTGCCTGAAACTCCGGCACTGCTCAAGCCCCTGACATCACTGTCCTCCTATCTCGTCGTCCACACCCCTTCGTCTTATCTTTCAGAGTTCCCTCACTGCTAGGCCGCCGCATCTCTCCTCGTAATCTCGCCCTCCTCTTCTCTCATCGTCCACGCTGCAGCCAGGCAGTGAGGAAACTCTGAGAGAGAAGAAAGAGGGGGCGTGAACGACGAGATAGGAGGGCGTGTTCTT
This sequence comes from Rhinoderma darwinii, assembly GCF_050947455.1. Taxonomy (NCBI): domain Eukaryota; kingdom Metazoa; phylum Chordata; class Amphibia; order Anura; family Rhinodermatidae; genus Rhinoderma; species Rhinoderma darwinii. The sequence continues at coordinate 88,309,548 of NC_134691.1, forward strand.
TGAAAGACGACGCTCCGTGTCTTTGCTCAGCCAGTACTTCCAGCTGAGAAGAGGCACGGCACGTCATCTACTTTGTTTACAAGCAGTGAGACCAGAGGCGGAGCTCTGAAGAGCTCATGAAACATCCGCCTGGCCCACTGCCTGTAAACTTAGTTGATGAAGCACAATGCCTCTTTTCAGCCAGAAGTGCTGGTTGAGTAAAGACACAGAACATCACAGGAAATGAAAAGTTTAAACTGGATGTGGTCACGTGACTGCTAATTAGAAGTAAGTAGCCGTTCCAAAAATAAAAAGACATTATATTAGAAAGTTAATTGTACCTGTCACCTTAGGTTAAAATAGAATTAAAAAGTATTCCTGGCCATACCCCTTTAAATCAATAATTTTGGCTCCATATATATCATTATAATTTAACAAGATGCTAATTGGCTAATTCTCTTTTACTTTGCTGTCTTTGGCGTTTATGGTTTTCCATTTAATTCCACACATTTTCAATCTATTTATTTATTTTTTTTATATTATCACTTGCATCACTAGTCAGTATTTATAGATGGAATTGAATATTTATTTGTTTCCCCCTCCAAATTCCTACTTTTGATGCTGGTCTGTTTCTCCTACCTTCCTGACCCTAACAAGTTAACTACTGTTCAAACGTGCTTTGGAAAACTTAACAGGAATTAGGTATTCTAAAAAAAAAATCTCAAAATGTATACTTCATGTTGCTTTTTGAAAAACTTAAGAGTACATTTTTTATGTTCCCATTCCTATTGACATTTCATATTGCTGCAATGGTGAGTCATAAGAGCAAGCAGGTGGTGACCTGGATGAAAATAAATCGTATTCAATTATGGTTGCATTCAAAAGCAGCACATATGATGTCTGACATTTGAAATATTGCGCAAAACAAGATGAATCCCATTTTACTTTAGAGGTTGGATAAAGATTTATCGTTTGCATGATTGTACATCTCTATTTCAACTTTAATAGTTTCATCAAGTGAAAGCCCTTGGGGATCATTGCAGTTGTCTGTTAGTTATAAAGCAGGAAAGTGGTATTTAAAGAGGATCCACATGGAGACAATGTTTTTGTATATTAGGGCATCTTTTTGATGCCGTAATATTGTTAAAATAATGGGTGCTATTTCTTGTAAGAGGTAGCGGAGTGGCCCTGTGGGGTATAAGTCCCTTATAGGAGTTCTGGGTCCATACAATGGGTGCAGTAGTACCCACCAACTTTTAGTTTTATTAGGACAACTAATAGAGATGCATATATATATATATATATGTATATACTAAAAGATATATATACATATATATGTATGTGTGTGTGTATATATATATATATATATATATGTATATATAATAATTTTATTTTATTTTTTGATACTTTGATATAGAATTGTATATAATTTATTGATTTTCTGTATATTCAATTGTAAATTGTACACCTGTTCCCAATTTATGTTATTTTAGAGGACAAAGAGAGAGATTAAAAACTGCTATACAATGCATAATAAAAAAAGACAAGATTTTCTGTGTTCAGACCTCTCCGCGCCAATTTCAAAAATAAATCCTCCCATCTCCTGAGAAGTCATTGTAGGTGGCTTTATTTCTAAAAACTTCCGGTGGGCACCTCTGCTCTGCATGTTGTAATGAATGTTTTCTCTCTCTTCCAAGAAAAAACACAATTGTATTCAACATTTTACGTTTTTGGTCTTTTTTCGCTTTAGGGTTCCCTTACTTTGTGATTTTGAGCCTCTACACCAGCATGTACGTGCTCTACATAACTTGGTAAAAGCTGCGCAAAGTTTGGATGAAATGTCACAGACTATTACAGATCTGTTAAATGAACAAAAGGTATATTGAATTTAAAAATATTGGGCTAATTGGCAAAAGAAAAAAAGTTTTCCTCCAATTTTATTTTCATAATTTGTGGGTTATGTGAAACATTGGCTGAATAATTGTGATTACAATTTATATAACACCGCAATCCCTTTCTTTTTATAACTAAAATAATAATAGGATCTTGTCAAAAACTTTCAACTTATCTGATATTCTTGATTTTAAATTTTTAGGCTTCTAATGGTCAGCTGTCCCCCCATTCTGTAAGGACATCAAGGATTGAAAATGCAGTCGAAGCTACAACTACTACCTCATCCAAGTCTCCTCCGTCACTCAGTCTTCACAGTCCCATTTGTCCTTCTGTTGCCATTCCAGGACCTTTAGAAGAATTGTCTCCTGACAGCATTGACGCCCATACATTTGACTTTGAAACAATTCCCCATCCAAGTATGGACCAGGCTATTAAACAGGGTTCTTTGGACTTGGACTCATTAGCAGATAGTCCAGAATCTGATTTTATGTCTGCAGTCAATGAGTTTGTTATAGAAGAGAATCCTGTCTCTCCAAATATTAGCGATACACAGAGTCCAGAAATGATGGTGGAGTCTCTATATTCCTCTGTTATAAATGCAATCGACAACAGACGTATGCAGGATACAAAAAGTAAAGCAAGAGATGACCGTGTTGAAAATGCTTCTTTAAAAGCTTGTCTGGAGAAATGTAAATTTGTGGCCCAAGAATCACAAGTTAACCTGAGAAATTTGAAAGAAGAGCTTTGCCGTTTGAGGATACATGTACGAAGAGAACAGAGTGAATTTGCAATTGCTATTAAAATGGTTTCTGCTGAGATTCTAAATATGATTGAACGCACCAAGATTTCTCTTGAAACTGCCTTAAAAGTGAAGCATTTAGAGGATCTGCAACTTTTAGAAAAATCCTATGAGAAACGACTCCACGTATCAAAGCATGATCATGAAGTGAATGAGGAAACCATTGCCAAGTTAAAACTTGACATTTCAGGCCTAAAAGATAATATGCAGAGTAAAGATAATGAATTTGCTGCAATCAGAGGGGAGAATGAAACCTTTCTTTGTTTACAGAGTGAAAAGGATGAGAAAGTTATTCGCCTTGAAAGTGCCATGAGGGAGCAGACGTGTGAAATTCAGAAGCTGAAACAGTCCCGGGAAGCAGCGCTCGAGGATTTTAAGAAACTTCATGCCGAAAACGAAGAAAAACTTCAGCTACTTAAGGAGGATTTTCAGATTTTAGAGCAAACACATATAAAAGAGTTAGAGGAAAGTTTAAAACTCCGGCATGCTCAAGAACTTGAAAATGTAATAACAGAACATAAGTGTGGTCTAGAAAAGCTAAAGAATGATAATAAACTCAAGATTGACCAATTTCAGGAATCTTCAGCAGCTACTGCTCAGGAGAAGAAAGCTCAGTTGCAAGAACTAAACTGTAGACTTTCAGAACTCTCTGACGTTCGATGTAAATTGGAAGTTGAGTTGGCATTTAAGGAGGGAGAAATAGACGAAATGAAGTTAATCCTGGAGGAAAGTAAAGTTCAACAACACGATGACTTACAATGTCAACTCGATGAGAAGACAGAAGCCCTAAGGGAGGAGATTGGCACCCTTAATGGCCAGATACAAATCCAGAAAGAAGAACATGAGCTAGGACTTGTCCAACTCAAAACACTATTGACAAGTGAAAAAAATCACTGTATTTCGGAGCTTCTAGATAGGCATGAAGCAGAAACCACTTCATTGCAAAGAGACATTAGCCATTTAACGTCTGTCCATCACCGAGCTCTAGAAACCGAGAGTGGGCTTCAGGAAGAGATAAGTGTCCTACGTAGTCGACTGGACAATGGTTTGAAAGACCTTGAAAAGCAAACTGAAGAGCATGAGCGGTCTTTAAAGGAGCAGAAGGAAATTTATGAATCATCCATTCGGAAACTTGAGGAAGAGCGAGATCAAATTTTGACCACTCAAAACCTAGAAAGAGAATCACTTGCACAGAAGTTTACATCTGATAAAGAGGAATGTGCATATCTTACGCTTGAAGACTTTGACATACACAGACAAACTGTTGAAATAGAACTTTTAGAAAAAATTCATCTCCTTGAGCAGGAGTTAGGCAAGAGGTAGGAAGAGATTTTCATTTCCTTACGCTTGGTGCAAAAAAATTTTTTAACAAAAAATCACTATTTAAAACTTTACCAACAAGTTGCAAATCCTTTGAATCTCTAGGATGAAAATTGTGCTGTAAAAATGTCATCATATTTTATTTTTTTCATTTGACCACAAATGTCTGGACCTGATATGTGATGAATTGTCTGGTTTGAGGAACAAAGCTGTGGAATACTGCCTCAAAAATGTGTTTACAGATGGTACTAGAGCAGACTTTTACAAATGATGTGAGACTTGACCATTTAGCTGTCACTTGTCTAGTTTATGCATTCAGCTATTTCTTTCTGAAGCTGTACCAGATTTTTGCCAGCACTTGACAAGTAACAGGTTTTCCCTTGAATTAATGTAAGAATAATTTGTAAAGGAGACAAAACATTTAGAATGGCATTGAGGAGCCAACTTAGCGCACCACCCACTTAGTTTTAAAGGTATATTCCCATCTAAGACATTTAGGACATATCCGGGGGATATGACATAAATGTCTGATGGATGCAGAACCCTGCTCTGGGACCCGCACCTACCTCAAGAATGGAATCACCCGCATTTAGGCAGAGAATTAATGGAGAGGTGTCCGCGGCTCGCTGCATTAATACCTATGAGAGTTAAAGAAACAGCTGAGCTCCGAGGATCTGTGCATGGCCACATCTCCATTGAATCTTTGACTGGGTGCTGAAATCGCCTTATCAGGTGGGACTGCGGTATGTGACCCCAGTTCCCGAGATTGGTGCAGGTCCCAGAGATGGGACCCGCATCTATCAGACCTTTATGGCATATTCTGTGGATGTGCCATAAATGTCTTAGATGGGAATACCCTTTAAGTTATTTTCTTATTTCAACACCCTCGTCTTTAGTTTCATCCCCTCAAGTTATCCCCATTGGTTCCCTAAAGTTCTCATTTCTTTACATATTCGTATAAATCTTCCATCTTATGTAAATAATCTGTGAATCATCTTATATAAATGACCCATCCCCCACCTTCTTATGTTCATTAATAGTAAAGTAAAGCTTACGCATTAGTTATCAGCTGTTTTCTAATATGCTTATTTTACCAGAGTTGCTCCCTATTCAAGCAAAAAAGCAATTTGGTTAAATAAGGATAACCACAACAGGGAATTTTACCATCACTGGCTCCAAGGGAAAAGGCACAGATTGTTTGACTAGCCTCTACTATGGAATATACCACAAATGTCTGAAAGATGCGGGTCCCAGCTCTGGGTGCTGCACCTATCTCTAGAATGGTGGTCACTTACCCCCTCCCTGTTTGATGAGGCGGTCGCTGCATCCAGGCAAAGAATCAAGTGAGAGGTGGCTATGCACACAGCCTCGGAGCTCAGCTGTCTCTGCCTGCGATCAATTCAAATTTCTTCCATTTGTTAAAGGGGTATTTTGGTTTAAGCTAATAAAGTGAATTCACTGTATAATAAACAGTGATGCAACTTTGCAATATAATTTGTGTATCAATTCCCATTGGTTTTCAAGATCTCTGATTGCTGTCATTCAATGGGAACCTTATTTGTTTACTTTCAGAGCAGGAAAATCTGCCCTGGTCATGTGATGATCCCACGGGTGCACAGTCCATTATAAAACTGTACCCATGTGATCATCACATGACCAGGACAGACTTTCATCTTCTAGAAGTAGACAATGAAGGATTTAATTAAGTGAAAGCAAGCGGAGATCTTGAAAACTATGAGGAATTATTATACAAAATATTTTAAGATCATTCAATCCACTAATATATATACACCATATATACCACATCTTATTGTGTCCGTTTAAAGGGGTTATCCAACTTGTTCTTTTGAAAAAAAAAAAAATCTTGATTTTTAAGACATTTTATTACAGGCGGTTTTAATTTTTTTTAAAAGTTGGATAACCTCTTTAAAGCTCTAGGAATAATTTGCGATGACTTTAAAAGCCTGGTTCCACTTGGTGACCTATTTGCACTCTTAGTTATTGTACTGGAATAAAAAATGATCACCTGTCCACAGGATAGGTGATAATTGTTTGATTGCTGGGGCTCCCACCGATCGCAAGAACGGGCGTCCTGAACCCTCTGTTACTCTTGATTGCTCGACCGAGGTGAGGAGGACACTGAATGGAGCGGCGGTCCAACATGCACGCTGCTGCTCCATTCAAAGTCATGGGAATGACGGAAACAGCCCAGTACAGTGCATGCTCGATCACCGCTCCTTTCAAGATCCTCCTCCGCCTTTAATGACTACCTCTAGTAGATTTTGTGATGGGACATACATAAATGGCTCATGGAAATATTGGTTATACAAGACATGATACCAATGAAAACATTCTGTCCTTTTCCGACGTTGATCAGTAGAAGTTGTAGGTAATCTAATGCTTTCTGGATTTGATTAATACAAATTGAAAACTAGAAGAAGCGCAGTTTATCCTGCATCTCTGTTGAAAATGTGAAGGGTGTTGATCTTACAACTGTATAAAACAGCATTTACATTACCGTTTTCTTCTAAATTGTTCCGCCATTTAAACTCTTCGGGCCGATCTGACATTGGACATGGAGAGGCGCAGGGTGCATGTATTGTATATGTGTAAGCACTGTTAGCAATGTTTTGTAGGGAAAAGTGATTTCCAGATAATTTATTTGGCCTAGAAATCATTCTTTTTAGGAGGTAAATAAGTCTTATATCCTTTATATGTTAGGTGTAAAATGTTTATATAAAGAAAAATGTAGGTTAGTTATATACAACTCCCTTGAGCATTTCATGTGTTCTTAAGTTAGTGCTATGACATTCACAGTGGACTTATTACGTTATTTTTTATCAACCGGTAAGACAATGTTGTACAACTTAGGCTGCATTCAGACAAGCGTCGGGAACCTCAGACGTGAAAAACAGATTTTTTTCACGTCCGAGGTACATCTGTGCCGGACACGTTGTCACGGATACCCAATAGACTAGACTCTATGGAGGGATGCATGACACGCAATAAAATAGGACATTTTTTCACGGACCCTTCACACGCTTCGTTGAAACAACGGTCATGTGCATGGCCCCATTGAAATACGCCATCACACGGTTGTGATACATGCTCGTCTGAATGAGCCCTTACTCATATGTACTCCTTGACTGCTGTGACCCACCCTGCAGTGTTGTGTTTAATAATTATTGGTGACTTCTTGTTCAGGGCTCTGCTGTCTATCAAGTCCCCACCCCCCCCTCACCCCACATGTGATCTCCTGGTCTTCTCCCGTGAATGCACATAAGGCAGAAAATGCGCAATGCAGTGTTTTTCAGCAGACTCCACGCTGCTATTTAGTGTAGCCTATAATCTGTGAAAGCCTCCCAAACTGCAGACTGACGTAAAAGTAAAGAGTAGAAACGAACAATATTGTTATGACTTTGTAAAACAAAAAAGAAACAAACAATCTTGCACTTTTTATTGCTTTTTATCAATCCTTTCTTTTCTGTTTAAAGTTCTTCTGGGCTTGCACATAGTTTGATTTGTGAGCTTCAAGAAAAGCTTCAGCAGGAGAAACAGCTGATCTCCGAGCAACTTGACCAGCAGGAAAGGAGAAAATCCGAAGAACTGCAAAACCTCAGGATCTCCCTTATAGCAGAACAACAGGTCTGTTCCAGCTGACTTTTTTCAGCTTTATTATAAGATATTTTTTAACCTATACAATCCATTATAACAGATTATTATTTTATTTTTATATGCGCCCAATATAAAAGTTTCCAGTTTAAAGTAATGCTTAAGTTTGCAGTCAAGTTTAAGAGCTTTTTTTTCCCGAAGATAAAAACAAAAAAAAGTGATCGAGATATCATTCATGACCTTCGTAAACGTGCCATGATAGTAAGATTTGTAGTGTGTTCTGTTGCTTCTGTTTTCCTTCATTCCTATATTTTATATATATATATATATATATATATATATATATATATATATATATATATATATGTTTGTGTTTATATACAACAAGAACAATCAGTACCTACATCGAATACTCTACGAATATTTACTTTTATTACTGGATTTTCTCTGTTTTCCATAGACGAACTTTAACACCGTTTTAACAAGAGAGAGACTTAAGAAAGAAAATATAATTAATGAGCTGAATGAGAAGCTGAAGAGTGTTACACAGCAGCAGGAAAGAGATAAAGGTAAGTGGTGCTGGAAAACACCATCTAAACTAAAACAGTCCGAACTTGCAGGTGCTGCTTCTCTATCCTTTATATTTCCTTACTCATTTGGTTGAGATTTTGAGCTGAACTTCTGTAATGTACTGTAGATTTTTTCTATATTAAGATTTCTATAATGAGTGTTTTGTGCGTGTAGTTTGCATGTTTTCCTTGTGTTCTCGTTTTCTCCCTTGATCCAAAAGCAGTCTCGGAGATTTCTTGGCTTCTCACAATAAACTATTGTTGTTCTATGCATGTGGTAGGGGACTATGTGATTGGGGTTGAGACCATATTCCACATGCATTGGTGTAAATATATGAATCATTTCGGTTAGTGTAGCCTGTATTAATGATAGTCTTTTGTATCTGCTTCCTGTGACACCGTAGACCATAAGTGGGTAAACTTTTTCAATATGGGATCTACTTTTTGTGTAGCCGGAGTTGGGTGATCTACCAGGTTACCAGGGACAGGCACATGTGCATTGAGAACACTTGCGCAATAGTTTTTTTGGCCAGATGTCCCAGTGGCCCTCTAAGGCTATGTTCACACGCAGTGACCAAAAACGTCTGAAAATACGGAGCGGTTTTTACGGACGTTTTTGGAGTTTTTTTTCTATAGAGTCAATGAATAACTGCTCCAAAAACGTCCCAAGAAGTGATATGCACTTCCTTTTCACGGCCGTTTTTTTATGTGGCAGTTTTTCAAAACGGCCGTGTAAAAATAGTTATGTCGGAACAGAACGCCATTTTTCCCACTGCTTCTGATTTTTCGGCTGTTTTTCGCCCGTAAATAAGCCGTGTGCACATACCCTAAGGCTGGATTCACACTAGCGTGGCGTTTTTGCGCACGCAAAAACCACTTAACAGCTCTGTGTGGCAGCAGCATATGATGTGCGGCTGCGTGCTTTTCGCGCAGCCGCCATCATTATGACACTCCATTTGGATGTTTGTAAACACAAAAGCACGTGGTGCTTTTCTGTTTACATTCATCCTTTTGACAGCTGTTGCACGAATCACGCAGTTCGCACGGAAGTTCTTCCGTGCGGCATGCGTGGTTTTCACGCACCCATTGACTTCAATAGGTGCGTGATTCGCGCAAAACGCCGAAAGAACGGACATGTCGTGACTTTTTTTCATTGGACTCACGCTGAGTAAAAATCACGCACATGTCCGCACGGCCCCATAGACTAATATAGGTCCGTGCGACGCGCGTGAGAATCACGCTCGTTGCACGAACGTAATTCCCGTTCGTCTGAATAAAGCCTAATAGTGATAGCAGCCTGAGTTAGTTATTTTATTGCACTTTCATGCATGGCTGTGTTGCTCCTTCCCTCTGCCCTGCTCTGAACTAGAGTGTACATATATTCGCTGTCAAGGAGTGAGTGAAACCCATGCCAGCTAATAGCACTAGTCGGGCCTTATGAGTCCCTTTATGATTCACCAATCAGCATTTCACTTGAAAAGGTCTTGTAAGGATTTATAGGAAGCTGAATTATTGCTACTTTCCATTATGCTTAACCCCTTAATGACCGCCGATAAGCCTTTTCACGGCGGTCATTAATGGGCTTTATTCTACAGCGCCGCTATTCCACGGCGCTGCATTAGAATAAAGTAAACAGAGCAGGGAGCCGTCAAATCTCCCTGCTCTCGGCTGCCAGAGGCAGCTGAGGGCTGGGAGCGTCCCTGCTCTGCCGGGTGAGATCGATATTAGTATCGATCTCACCCGTTTAACCCCTCAGATGCGGTGCTCAATAGCGAGCACCGCATCTGAGTGGTTTTGGAGAGAGGGAGGGAGCTCCCTCTCATCCCACTGACACCCGGCGATAAGATCACTGAGTGTCTGTGTCTCCGATGGCAGCCGGGGGCCTAATAAAGGCCCCCAGGTCTGCCTGTAATGAATGCCTGCTAGGTCATTAAACGGACAGGCAATAATACACTGCAATACAAAAGTATTGCAGTGTATTATAATGAGGACCTTATCTATCCCAAATCACATAAAATTAAAAAAATACATACTCACTGCTTCTTTTCTCCCCATCGGGTTCCCTCCGGCTCACTATTCATGCCATGGCTCATTCAAGGCACTGACGCCGGGCAGCATCAGTCCCCTGCGACGCAGCACTGTTGATGTTGAGTTTTTTGCCGCATAGGTACTGACATTGCCCGGAGGGGACCTGGTGGGGAGAAGATAAATGGTGAGGGGAATATAAATATATGTATATATTTTTTTTAAGTGTCCGAGAGGTAAGGGACATTGGGCAAGGTGCGTGGCCCGGCATGGGCCTCTACTTTGCTACGTTCCACAGGGTGAAATCTGTGCCTAGTTTTCTGCCATAATTAAAGTAAATTATAATAATTTAGTTCTGTCTGAGGCCGCTCCTCCTTTGGCTAAGCCCCACCCTGATTCTAACTAGTTTTGGAAAGTGGCGAGAAAACTAAAAAGGCACAAACTATGGCGTGCGCAAAAATCTGTGACTTTTTTTTACCCCAGAAAAATGGCATACATTTTTACCATATATTTCCTCTAATGTACATACATTCCCTCCGTATTACAGCTTCAAACTTTTAACAATAAACAAGTACAACGTAGTCATTGTCTGACCTTAAGAAAGCAGCAGTAATTCCATTATGGAGTGCGTCATACTATGAATATGATTGTCACATTTCTGGAAACTGCATCACAGTCCTAAAATAGATGATGGAACTCAATGGAAGATATTCACATTGACTGTAGACTAAGGCTGTTAATGCTGTTTCCTGCTTCAGCTGGTCACTGGATGATATCCGCATAGATGACAAGAAATATGGAGTAGTCAGACCGAGGTGATATATAAATGTGACGATTATAATCTTTCATTAATAAATTGGAAAAGAGCATGAAATGTGCTAGTAATATTCCGTACAATACTCAAGTCAAGATAATGGAACAGATACTGTATACTCTGAACAAGTAGAATGCTTTAGATTGTGCAACAAGTGAGCACATGAGTGCGTAGAATGATGTGCTTTTTTAACCCCTTCCTGCTCTGGCCACTTTTGCCTTTCCTGACAGAGCCTTATTTTTCAAATCTGACGTGTCACTTTATGTGGTAATAACTCTGGAATGCTTTTACCTATCCAAGCGATTCTGAGATTGTTTTCTCGTGACACATTGGACTTTATGTTAGTGAAAAAATTTAGTCGATAAATTCAATATTTATTTGTGAGAAACACCACAATTTTTAGAAAATTTGCAAAAATCAGCATTTTTCTAAATTTAAATGGATCTTCTTGTAAAATTGATAGTAATACCACACAGAATAGTTACTAGTTAACATTTCCACATGTATACTTTGTTTACATGATTTTTAGAAAGTCCTTTTATTTTTCTAGGACGTTACAAGGCTTAAAACTTTAGCAGCAATTTCTCACATTTTCAAGAAAATTTCAAAAGGCTATTTTTTCATGGACCAGTTCAGTTCTGAAGTGGTTTTATGGGCCCTTTATATTAGAAATCCCCCATAAATCACCCCATTTTAAAAACTGCACCCCTCAAAGTACTCAAAGCAGCATTTAGAAAGTTTCTTAACCTTTTAGTCGTTTCACAAGAATTACATTTGTAAATTTCACCTCTACTTTGCTTTAATTTTCTTTGCAGAAATCCTTTTTTAATCCTTTTTTTCTGTAACACAGAAGGTTTTACAAGAGAAATGCAACTCACTATTCATTGCCCAGATTCTGCCGTTTTTAGAAATATCTCACATGTGGCCCTAGCATGCTAAAGGGCTAAAACACTGGCCTCAGAAGCAAAGGAGCACATAGTGGATTTTGGGGCCTTCTTTTTATTAGATTATATTTTAGACACCGTGTCAGGTTTGAAGACATCTTGTGATGGCAAAACAAAGGAAACTCCCCAAAAAAGACCCCATTTTGGAAACCACCCCTCAAGGCATTTATTAAGGGGAGGTAGTGAGCATTTGCACCCCACAGGTCTTTTTCCATAAATGAATGTGCTGCGGATGGTGCAAAGTAAAAATAAAATTTTTCCCCAAATATGCCATTTCAGTGGTCAATATGGAGACACACACCCCAAGAATTGTTTCAAATTGTTCTCCGTGGTTTGGTGATGCCATATATGTGGAAGTAAACTGCTGTTTGGGCACACTGTAGGGTTCAGAAGGGAGGGAGCGCCGTTTGGCTTTTGGAGCATGGATTTTGCTTGGTAGTCGTTTTGTTTGAAGTTTTACTGGTATTTTAGTTTATAATGTAGGGGTACATGTAAACTGGCATAGCACATCAGGGGCATAGTCAGGCGGTATAATAATGGGGTAAAATAATCCATAGATGTGTGTTGCGCTGTGAAGCAGTCATTTCTGCACAGGCCAGTGTCGCACTGATAAATGACCTTTCTTATCCCCCTTATGGTACACACTCTGCACCTTTGCAGTTTGGGGAATTTTGCTGGGAACGTGTTGTGGGCTAAGGCCCATTTTCCCCTGAGGACGCCACTGCGATGGTGAAACATGTCGGGTGCTTTTCTTGTTTTAAATTCAATGTGTCCTGTTAAACCTAAGTCCTTTGCAAAGCAGACTGCAGCCGCTATTTTAGGTATCTCATACAGGCAGTGTGGCCATTGGAAGTGGTAGTTTGACTCTGCACAGACTACTGAGTAATAACAGCATTGCCATACAGGGACTTTCAGTTCACATTGCGCGTTTAATTTTCACTTATATGCTTTATAGTCATTGATAAATAAAGTTACACGTTTAATACTATAAGAATTCAATAGGTACCTGGGAAACAAGGGCTAATCTACTTGCCTTTTGGCAATATTGATGTGTTTTGTTTATAGTTTTTATAGGTACCATTTTTGGATACATGCGACTTTTTGATCACTTTTCATTTAGATTTTTGGAAGACAAAGTGACCAAAAAAATTCTGGCAGTATTGTTTGCTTTTATTTTTTACAACTTTTTATTTTTGCTTTTTTTTTTTTTTAGTCCCACTAGTTGAGTTGAAGGTCCAACTGTTTGATTGATGTCTAATACATTGCACTACCTGTGTAGTGCAATGTATTAGAACTGTCAGTTGTTCACTGACCGCAAGCCGATAAGGCTCCACCTCAAGGTGGGGCCTCATCGGCCTCCGTAATGGCAGACAGGAGGCTATTGTTAGGACTCCTGTTGCCATAGTAGCAGTCGGCATCCCTTTCATCGACACTAAGATGCAGCGATCACTTTCGATCCCTGCCTCTAAGGGGTTAATGGCAGGGATCAGAGCTCGCTCCAGTCCCTGCCGTTACAGCGGGTGTGTGCGGTAACATACAGCAGACACCTACCGCTGATGACGCCGGCTCATCATCTGGGCCAGCACCATCTTGCCGATGGTACCGGAAGCCTCTAAAGCCCCGTCTCCGAGCGGGGCATAGGAGGCTTCTGTTGCTGGCGGACTGGGAGACCAGTATTAGGCCTCCAGTTGCCATTGCAGCCACCGGCAACACAGCGATCCTGTTGGGTGCCGGTGGCTAAAAACACCTCAGATGCTGCGATCTCTATTGAATGCAGCATCTGAGGGGTTAATCGGCCGGATCGGAGGCTAGCTCCGGTCCTGGCCATTACATCAGCGTGTCCGCTGTAACAAACAGCTGGCACCCGGCATTGATGGTGCGGGCTTAGCTCCTGACGTATTGATACTGCGCTTTGCGGGAAGCCCTGCCCAACAGTGCCGTACATATTCGGTGGGTGTCGGGAAGGGGTTAAAAGCAAAAATTCTATCCATATAAACATGCAAGATGTTTAATTTTAAGAATATGACCTTTTGTGCCATTGCCTCCACTGAACTTTTCTAAAAAGAGTGCTTAGTGGAAGCCCCAATGGCCCAAGACATTTACTATAATTAACACCAGGAACTGGCGTGAATTAAAGTGGAAATCTACGCCAACTCCGAGCTAGCATAGATTTTACTTTGTAGCGCACGAACAGCCAATGATGCAACAAATTTTTTAAGATACCTCAACAGATTTACACATCTTTGTGCCTCCTAATAAATGTACTCCTGCGGGCTTTAAGCGAAGACTTAGTTAATCTGCCCCTAAAGATTTATGCAGCGCTTTCTCACACACTGCTTTACTGTGTTATTCTGCAGATTTAATTGAAACACTATCTGAAGACCGGGCACGTCTGCTCGAGGAGAAGAAGAGACTTGATGAGGATGTTTGCAAGCTCAGAAGTTTTGTGTCTTCAACTCACACGGTTCCTGTCTCTGAGCCTAGTGGAGCTTTTGTGCCTGAATTTCCTTGTGATGATGTGGACAGAATGGAGCCCACTTTAGAGATCAGCATGACAGCTGTTCAGTAAGTGCAGTCGCTGAACTGTTAACGTTTTACACCGTTTCCTCCCTATATTTGTAGTAACCTACTGAGCTGCACACGTTACATTTTGTGTGAGATTTACGTTTTTCTTCTTTTTTTTTCCTTACTATATGATTTCAACTGCTTAGTAAATAGGCTGGTATTATATATTGTTCAACCTAGAAAATGAATAATGCTATACAGTTCAATCAAAAATTGAAAATAGGGTTGAACAATCCTTGAGAAGTTTAAAAATGTATAGTATAATATGGATTATCTTGCGCTCAATCACAGAATGGAAACTGAGAAACAAACAGAGGATTAAAGTCAAATAATAACAGGCCTGACATAGAAATACTGCCACAGGTTACAGGCCAAAGTTTAGAAATACCAAACGGTAAACCCAAAAGTATTAACCCCTTAATGACCATGCCATTTTGCACCAAGGATTATTTTTTCACTGTTACATTCTAAGAGTCGTAACTTTTTCTTTTATTCCGTCGAAATAGCCGTATAAGGGCTTTTTTTTTTGCGGGAGGAGTTGTATTTTTCAATTGTGCCATTTTTGGTTGCATAGAATGTAATGACTAATTTTTATTAACTTTATTTTAGGCCCCCGGGAGGCGCTTAAACTCTGTGTACTCCGCTACAGAGATAGCTGAGGCCTCGGAGCACAGACCGAGGACCGTTTCGTCCGGTTCCCAGTCACGTGATCGCCGTTATACACTGAATAACGGCGATCACCGCCAAAACAGCGTCGGTTAGTTCTCTCCTGTCACAGAATATATTCTGTGACAGGAGAGAGAAATAGCAAAAATAAGGGCCAGCACTCCCTATCATCGTCCCTGATAATCAAAATGGCGCACACATGCGCTGTTTGCATATTGCCAATGCTGCTTGTGGCAGCATATGGCAAATAGTAACAGCCAGGGACCAATCTCAGTGGTCCCTGCTGACATGGTCACTGTGATATATGCCTATCATCTATGTCATTATATTTACAAAATACAGCCAGGACATGGGCAGGGTCTTCCTCTCCCCTCACTGTATCTGTCAGAGGAGAGAGGGACACTATAAGCAAATCCTGAGTTGTATAAGTGAAGTGAAGTGAAAAAACACAGACTTTTCAAGTCTGTACCCCCTGATCACCCCATTTGTGCCCCCTGATTCTCTGTGTGAGCACAAGTGATCAGTAAGTTTTCTGTTGTTAGCCAGTTTTACGTAATTTTTTTGTGTGCTGGTTTTAAGAATTTATTTATTTACCTAGTGATGGGCAGGTTACATTTTTTTTTTTCTTAGTTTGAATAAAATACAAAAAGAAATTACAAAAAAATTAAAAAAAAAAAACAACCTTAAAAAAGTTATTAGCCTAACGGTTCTACTGTAGTTCTACCTAAATAATGGCTCGGAGAATGTTTACTGCAGAGAAAGCGTACACCGTGCTATGCTTCGGCAGTTCAGGTAGTGACACCGACTTCAGAGGTAGAAAAGTTTTTTCAGACCGTGACGACTCAAGTTCTACTTAAACCTCTGGACCCCAGAGCCCTATGGTGGGGGAATCCGTCGTCTCTGTCGAATCACCAGGTGCAGGGCCTAGTGGTGCAGTCCCTCCCGTGTTCTGGGATCCCGCATTTTCATTTTACCCCCAGGTACCGCAGCTGTCAGCAACACCAGCAAAAAAAGTGAATGTTGACAACTATACCCCTTTGGACTTCTTCCGCATATTTATCAGTGACCCAGTCCTGGAGTTAATTTTCCAACAGACAAATATCTATGCAAGACCGTTTTTTTGCTCAGAAACCCACATCCCTCTACTCATCATGGACCCCCACTAGTGTCCCTGAGCTTAAACATTTTTTAGGCCTAACTCTAAATATGGGGTTGGTCAAACTACCAACTATCCGCTCCTACTGGGCATCAAGAGCTGTCCACGCTACCCCTGTATTTGCAGCAGTTATGTCCCGACACCGATATGAATCCATAATGCGCTTCATTCATTTTACAGATAACTCCCAAGTCCCCCAAAGAAATGACCCAGGCTACGATCACCTTAATAAATTGAGACCTTTAATTTCCCTCCTACAAGAATCTTTTCTTAAATCCTAGACCCCAGATCAAAATTAATGAGTGGATGAATCTCTGATGAGCTATAAAGGCCGTGTTTCATTCCGGCAGTTCATCCCCTCCAAACGTGCCAAATATGATGTTAAACTATATAAGGTGTACACCTGTGAATTTTTTTGTGATTTATGAAGGCAAAGATCGCAAAATGAATCCCCCAGGCTGCCTAGACAGAATTGGCACATCCGGAAAAATTGTGTGGGACCTAATGGTGCCATTCCTGCAACAAAGGTACCACGTCTACACTGATAACTATAGCAGTGTCCCCATTTTCAAATCCCTCCATGCTGCAAATACAGTTAAAGAAATCTGTCTTTAAAATGATACATTTGTGAAAAAAGTGGAATTATATTTTTTTACACCTGCTTTGCATGAATTCTTACAAAACAAAAAATTTGGGTTCAAAATACTTACAACACCCCTTAATAAATACCTGAAGGGATGTCGTTTTCAAAATGGGATCTTTTATGGGGCTTTCCATCATTCTGAGACCTATGAGCCTCTGAAAACTTGAGTTGGTGCAGGAAAACAAAATGTACTTCAAAATGTATAAAATTATTATTAAATTTGTAAGTCTTCTAAATTGTTAAAAAAAAATTTTTATTTATTTTTTTCAAAAGTGTTGCCAAAATAGAGTAAAGAGATGGAAATATATATTTAATTAAACATTTTTTATACAGTATGTATGTGACAAATTGCAGTTCAAAATAGAGAAGAAAATTTATTTTTACATTTCATCAATTTTTGTACTTTTTAATTCATTTACACAAATCATATGCGTCTACTTTTACCACCTAAATAAAGTACAACATGTGACGAAAAAACTGTGTCGGAATTACTTGGAAATGTAAAACTATTGCAGAGTTATTGTCTGATAAAGAAAGACATACCAGAAATATATAACTGGTCCGGAATAAAAAAAAAAAGTTAGGACAATCCGAAAACTGTGAGGCAAAATTAAAATTGGCTTAGTCTTTAATGGTGAAAGGGGTTTTATATAAAGAAGTCTAATGGCCAAAGATAAAAAAAAATAGTTTTACTGTACTTCTCATTACTAGTATTATCTATAGTGGTGTCACCATAAAGGATTGACAGCAAGGAGCGGTGGAGAGACTGGAGTCCCAGGTCACACGCCGCGCATGCTGACAATCCTGTGTGGTGACGCAATGTCCATAATATCAGGTGACGGTGGCGGTCAGATAGATAATACTATTATGTGTTATTATAGTTATCAGCTCTGAATTGATGTCATATCTCTGAAAATGTTGAAATAGTGATGATTGAATCTGCGCATTTTTCTATTCTGTTTCTTGTAGTGATGTTACATTGTCAGAGGAAAAACAAAAGATTATTCTTCTAGAGAGAGTAAGTATCAAGTTGTCCTGTTGGAGTCTCTTTACCATTGAACACTTGTACATTGCATTAGCTTAGATTTTCATTGCGAAGTCACATGTAACCGTTTTTATAACCTGTCAAGCAGACGCGCTCATGCGGCCATTTCCGACTACCCTATTTAAGTCTATGGGGAGGAACAACGCATCCTTGACCTGCTCTCTATCCAAGAATAGTAACAAAGGTCCCCTTGTTCTCAGCAACGGTCGGACCTCCACCGTTCTTACTTTTAAAATAAGTCTGATTGAAAGGTTACAAAATGGTTGTTTTGAGATAACTATCAGTTTTGTGTGAGAGTTCCTTTAAAGAGGCTCTGTCACCAGATTTTGCAACCCCTATCTGCTATTGCAGCAGATAGGCGCTGCAATGTAGATTACAGTAACGTTTTTATTTAAAAAAAACGAGCATTTTTGGCCAAATTATGACCATTTTTGTATTTATGCAAATGAGGCTTGCAAAAGTCCAAGTGGGCGTGTATTATGTGCGTACATCGGGGCGTTTTTACTACTTTTACTAGCTGGGCGTTCTGACGAGAAGTATCATCCACTTCTCTTCAGAACGCCCAGCTTCTGGCAGTGCAGACACAGCCGTGTTCTCGAGAGATCACGCTGTGTCGTCACTCACAGGTCCTGCATCGTGTCGGACGAGCGAGGACACATCGGCACCAGAGGCTACAGTTGATTCTACAGCAGCATCGGCGTTTGCAGGTAAGTCGATGTAGCTACTTACCTGCAAACGCTGATGCTGCAGAATCAACTGTAGCCTCTGGTGCCGATGTGGCCGACACGATGCAGGACCTGTGAGTGACGACACAGCGTGATCTCTCGAGAACACGGCTGTGTCTGCACTGCCAGAAGCTGGGCGTTCTGAAGAGAAGTGGATGATACTTCTCGTCAGAACGCCCAGCTAGTAAAAGTAGTAAAAACGCCCCGATGTACGCACATAATACACGCCCACTTGGACTTTTACTTTAAACACGCCCAGTTGTACTTTTGCAAGCCTCATTTGCATAAATACAATAATGGTCATAACTTGGCCAAAAATGCTCGTTTTTAAAAAATAAAAACGTTACTGTAATCTACATTGCAGCGCCTATCTGCTGCAATAGGAGATAGGGGTTGCAAAATCTGGTGACAGAGCCTCTTTAAAGGCTATGTACACCTTTTGAAATCGTTTGGGTTTTTTTTAATGAAAAAAGGTATCTTTGTGATAGAACTTTCTAAATACTCTTTATTAAAAATTATTTTAACTTTTTGAGATACAGCTGCTTTGTATACTGTATACAGAGCAGCTGTATCATGCACTGAGATCTGAATCCGTCAGATTAGCGGCACTGACTGACTGGTTTGGATCCACCTGTTATCGATCACATCTAAATTATGAACTTAATATCCAATGGATTGTAGAAAAAAAATCACTCCTTCTCGAGGCAGATTGAAGGAGTGATTTTTTTTTTCTACAATCCATTAGATATTATCTTCCACCAGAAGATTTGGTGTTTACCTGCCGCAGGTGTTTTTTTTCCTACGGGCCAGCATACTGTATGCTACAAAGTTTGAAAGCTGAGTTGTGCCGATGAACTTTGCACAACTATATAGGGTGAGTTGACATTTTTACCAGCTATTCTCACCCATACTGATGAGTTGCTATCTTTATAATCAAATTATGCAAACTGGATATACAATATTACCTTAGAGCAGCGCCTGTTCTTTTTCTCCTTTTCCTTTTTCCCATCCTCCCCTCCTTTCCTTCCCCACTCCTGTTTTTTTCAAGACTAAATTATGAACTTAGATGTGATTGGTAACCGCTTGATCCTGCGTGTCAGAGGCACGCAGGCCCGGTGTCACTGAACCTGTCAGTGCCGCTAACCTGACTTTTTTTTCCCAAGGTGTTTAAAAAGTTTGCATGGGATTTTTGGTGATCCCATTCACAATTATGACATATGTCTGTAAAAATAAATACCACTTTGTCCTTCTAAGGCCTTGTTCACACGGCGTGTATTCGACGCATTGTTGCGCACTTGTTTAAAAAAATGCGTAGTGTAGAAAAAGACGCATCAGGTCAGTTCCTGGCACGTAAAATGTGCCGAAAACGCGCCTCATTCCCATAGTCAGAGTCCTAGTTACGCGCCCAAAAACCGTATCAAAACGCCTTTACTATTAAAAGCGCTTTGCAAAAAAGCTAGCGTGTTTGAAGCGTTTACACGTCGGGGGAATTTTTAGCACCGTGTGAACATGGCTTAATACATATATTTTTTACGTGTATCAAGCTATGACTGTGTCCTGATCAGGACAAGTTTTAATCCTCTTGAAACAATAAATATTTATATTCACTGAGAACAAGCCGGGATCTTGAAAATTTGAATTGTCACAAAGCAAAAGTTTCATAATTTTTCACTGTATTTAAGCTTTAAGCCTCTTTAACTTCACCCACTAAGTAGGTCCCCCAATCTGTAAATTAGGGCTTGTGGGCCACAAACTTGACTACCTTAGGACAAAGCGGTGAACTGTCAGGTCCTAATTAATCTGTAGCTCTTCTTAAAGAGGTTGTCCAAGTAGCGCATATTTACTTTATAGAGGTGGCCCCCTTACGAGACCCTCCTCTATGAAATAGAAAGTGACATGCGAACTGGGGCTGTCCATGCATTACATGAACGGCCTTTCATCTCAATGGCCTCTATGTAATACTACATTGACATGTAGCTGCTGTCGCCCACTTGGGAGCCGTTCTTGCTGCACTCGACTGACCGTTGCTGTGGCTCTCATAGTAAAGAGTTGGTCTGTGGTGCAACAACCCCTATAAATGCATTTCCTGATTTTATATTTGTTCCATTTTCACCAATCGGTAGGTTATGCATGTAATTCTTTCACTTTCTTTTCCTCTTTCCAGACATTGCAGCAAAAAGAAGAAGAAAATAAGCGATTAAATCAGAGACTGGTGAGAAATATCATATTATACAAGATAATACCTTTCTCCTTAGCAGGTTCATAAATGTGCTTTCAAAAAAAATCATTATGGTAAATAAACCCAGTATCTAGATACAAGTAAAGTAAAAAGATCCCCCTGTATAAGGCTTTATTTCACATGTGCTACAACTCTGTATGAGAGAAAAAAATAAAACAGGGTCTGTGGTCCGACTGTTTTGTGGCAACACTATGGCCCAGAACCACAAACCCAGAGGATGATAATGTAATACTACAGAGGGATTTGGGGAAGCTGAAGGTTTGGGCAGAGAAATTACAAATTAAGTATAATGTGGATAAATGTAAGGTTATGCACTTGAGTCGAGGAAACAAATTTTACAATTCTGCATTAAATGGTAAAATACTGATCAAGCTGCTATTAACAAAAGAATTGGGGATTGGTGAACAGTACATTTACCTTTAGCAACCAGTGCCAGGCAGCTGCTGCCAAGGCTAATAAAATCATGGGATGCATCAAAAGAAGCGTAGATACTCAGGACAAGAACATAGTTTTGCCTCTATACAAATTACTAGTCCGACCACGCATGGAATATTATGTACAATTTTGGGCACCAGTGTATAAGAAGGACATGACTGAACTAGAAATGGGTGCGACCAAGGTAATTAAGGGAATGGGCAGATTGCAGTACCAAGAAAGTTTATCAAACTTGGGGCTGTTTACTTTTGAAAAAAGACGGCTTAGGCGCAATCTAACTACATTGTACAAATATATAATTGGGCAGTACTGAGATTTTTCTAATGATCTGTTTACACCTAGGCCTGTAACAAGGACAAGGGGGCATCCTCTACATCTAGAGGAGAAAGGGTTTCACCATCATCACAGACTGGGATTCTTTACTGTGAGAGCAGTGAGACTATGGAAGTTCAAGAAGGGCATTGATGCCTTTCTTGAAAAATATAATATGACAGGTTACGAGTACTAGATTATGGACATGGGGCATTGATCGGGAGATTTATTCTGATTGCCATATTTGGAGTCGGGGAGGAATTTTTCCCTTAATGAGGCAATAGGCATCAACCTCATGGGGGTTTTGCCCTCCTCTGGATCAACGCGATAGGATTATAGTTTGGACTTGATGGACCTGTGTCTTTTTTTAACCTTATTAACTATGTAACTAAAATCAAATCTGCGTGGGTTTGCAATGCTTGCTTATGTCTGCATGGGTATAAACAAGTATTGTTAAACCGATTTTGTGCTAAATCTGCACACAGGGTTTTCGGCTGGGACTCAGCCGCTACGTGTCGCTGTAGCCTAATGGTAAAGCTTTACATCAACATAAATCAACTGAATTCCATCTTCGTATCTGATGTCCATTTATTATGCTGCTGTTTTATTTCTAGTCCTCTGATTTGCCGGACTGGTATATCGCTGACTTTTCTCACACACTATGTCGGAGTTCTTGCTGCTGTCTCAGCAGACTTCTCAGTTTATCACATAATCTGTTTTCAATCTAAAATCTCAACATATTTTAGCTAAATCCTTTTTTGAATACCAGCAGTTCAAATTCATCTTACATTACAAAAGATTATTATTAGTTGTTTTTTTTTTTTTTGGTGTGACATGTTTTGTAATTTAAACAGCAGTGGATTTATGTGTTCTATAATTCCCCAGTGAACCCATTGCTGTTCTGTTACACCAGCAGTTATAAAAACAATAAATATATGTAAAACCTATAAAACTTGTCAGAGTTTCTAAACAAATTATATGTGCTACTAAAACAGTTCTTCATGTGTAAGTAAGACACAGTCATATATGGTGAAGGGGTCAACGCATCGCACGTTATTCATTTTGCTGACTGCCTAGTGCGTATTGCACCTAGTGTTTACCATCCTGATGGACGTGTGGTTGGAAAAGAGCCACATACAATAAAATATACAAGATTTTATTAACCAGCGTGATGCAGGATTGTCAGATTTTCTACATTATCGAACATTTAGACCTTAGTTTGCCACTTCTTGACCATTTTTGAGGGGTTTTTTTTTCAACTTTTTTTTAAATCTCAATCCCAGTCAGTGAACAAGCAGGAGTGTTGGGTACCGCTATGGTGGTTACATCAGTGGTTTATATACAGTCTGCTTTATGATAGCAATATGTACATAGACAGCATTGTAAATAGTTCATCAATAGAGCGGACTATGAAGGTTTGTATGTTCCTCCTCTTAACCCTATGAACATGCAGTATACTGCCAAATATGTGAGCTTTCCTCTTATTTTAATCTGTGCCTTGTATTTGTGTTTATATTGGTTTACCTTTTTTTAGTAGTTAAATAAAACAAATTTGTGCCTCAGTAAATTTTATTTTAAATTGGCATGCAGTTAAAAGACAAGGTCCCTGTTTTGGATTTTTTTGATCCTATGGGTAAAAACAGAGTAAATATTTAACCTGTGGTCTTTGCTTAGAGGATCACTGGGTCACAGAGTTGTAATCTTTTAGGTTGGTGTAATTATGTATAAATAGAAGAAAAAAATGCCCTATAGATTTTCTGCAGAATGTCATGTTCAGTCCAAATTTCAGAGTTCAAATATTTTCCCCCACTTTTCCATATTCTACCTCCTGTATTTGTATCCCTATTTATACTACTTTCCATACACAAAAACAAATATTAGTAAATGGTTCTTCCCTATTTGCTACGGCCTTTACAACCTCAAGTCCCTGCTATTTCATTTCTGACACCATAACTAGTAGGTCAATGTTTAGAAATTTTGTTTCATCCCTTCCTTCCCTTTTCCCATCCCTTGGTTGAACTTGATGGACATGTGTCTTTTATCAACCGTACGAACTATGTAACTGTAGTGTTTTTTTTTGTTTGTTTTTTAATAGTGACCCTCTTTATATCAATGTTTTATTACTACTAGAAGTCGGTTCTCTGTATACTCAGTTATGCAACTTAAAGGGGTTTTCCAGCCAGTAAAAATTGATGGCCTATGCTCAGGATAGGCCATCAATAGCTGATGGGTCGAGTTCCGACTCTCGAGACCCCCCGCTGGTCAGCTGTTTTGAAGGGGGTGCGGAGCTTGCACGGGAGTCGGACCTCTACTTAGCTATTGATGGCTTATCCTGAGGATAGGCCATGAATTTTTACTAGCTGGAAAACACCTTTAAGTCTTTCCGTCCTACAAATGTTATGCATTTTTGCCTCAAGGAGAAGTAGATGTGTGACTATTGATTTGCAAACTCTACGTGTTCTTGTTCTCTTGTAGGAATGTACTTTTATCTGTTCCCGTGGTCTTCTCTTTTAGAAAGCCTCTTAGTCACATTAGTTCATAAGTTATTATATAAAGATAAGCAACATATATGTCTCTTACTGAACTAAATTTCTTTGTTTCTGCCTTTTAGCAGCCATAACTTTTGTTTTATTTTTTCATTGATGTGGCTGTATGAGGCCTTGTTTTATGTGGGAATATGACATTTGTTGTTCCTGTGCAGTTTGGGGGGTACAAATAATTAACGTGTAATTTATTTTTGCATCGTGAATACAGATAAAACTTTTTTTTATTTTGTCATTGTTTTTGTGTTTATTTTTTGTACCATTCACGTTTTACGGTAAAAAAAATCTCTTAAATTAAATCTTCATGTTATAACGGTTGTGTGAATACCTAATATATGTAGTTTTTTTTGTTTCTATGTAATGTATGGGCAAAAAAATATATTTTATACTAAATAACGATTTATTTTATTTTTTTGTGGATGTTTCTTTATTATTATTTTTTTTTTTACGTTTTGTTTTTAATCCCATGAAGGGATAACTTTTTTTGCAACTTTATTTTATACTTATACCGTATAAAGTACGTTATACTATACACTATGACACAGCCTGCTGTCAAGGCAACACATTGAAAAATTTAAACACGTACATTAAATAATTTAAAAAAAGTTTACGCCCCTTGATATGGCATGCGTCATGTGCACCAGAATTCGGGCTAAATTTGAGCCAGACTTCGGCCCCCATTTTGATTAGTAATGTTCTCGATTATTTCATTGGTTTGTCTCTCACGTTCATAAGTGAAGAATATGCCAGATTACAGAAAGAGGTTAGTGAAAATGAGGGAAGTTTCCAAATCCCATGAAATCCCTTAAGGTTTAGAACCGCCAACTTGTATCATTTACATGAAAATTATAGCAACACGCATATTTCAGAGAATCTTTATTTTTCTTGAAGGATTTGAGTGTAATTTAAGTGAACTGAATAGAAAGAGTTTCTTAATTCTATGAATATGCAGCAGCGTTCTGAGTTTTGTGTGTCTGCTGTATTGCCTAAAGAAATCCCCCTACCAGTTTAAATATAGGCTGACTATAGTCCTATAGAATAACCGTAATCTTTGCACTACTTTCAATCTATGTAACAAAAAAACATTTTCAACACAATTTTTCACTGATTCAGCATTAAAAGTTCATGTTAATCCTTTTATTGCAATTTTGAAAATAATATTTGTCTTTTTATCATGTTTTAGATGTCGCAGAGCATGTCATCAGTTTCTTCAAGGCATTCTGAGAAAATAGCAATTCGAGAGTAAGTTTTTTTGCTTGCAAAAACAGTTGACATGTTTCACTTTTTTGATTTTCTTTTGTATGTGTTTTTACATATTAATTCCATCTTTTAGAGTCTATTTTTGTCTCTGCTGTTTTTTCCTACTTTTAATTAGCTTGGTGAATGAAATATCATTAAAGGGGTTTTCTCAAGAGAGACATTTATGTCATAGCCACAGGACATGTCATAAATGTCAGATAGATGCGGGACCCACTTCTGGGACCCGCACTTATCTCCAGAACGGGGCCCCCTAAACCCTGTTCTGCCGCTCTGTGTTGTGGCTGATTGAGGTGAATTCCGACCATGAAAAAGGTTATATGGTTGTGAGTTACGTAAACAGCGTAGCTCGCTGAGCTTCGCTTTTTCCGGGAGTCCCATAGAACTGAATGACAGTTATGGAATCCGCGTAGCTCTTATGCTACACTGCTTCTGTAACTGCCATTCACTACTATGGGACTCACGGAAACAGCGTAGCTCAGCGAGCTACGCTGTTTACATAACTCACGACCATATAACCTTTTTCATGGTCGGAATTCACCTCATTCAACCGCAACACAAAGCAGCTGAACAGGGTTTAGGGGGCCCCGTTCTGGAGATAGATGCGGGTACCAGAGGAGGGGGACCCACATCTATCTGTCATTTATGACATATCCTGTGGATATGACATAAATGTGTCTCATGGGAAAACCCCTTTAACTGAACGCATTTAGGAAAATTGTTCCTGCTACGAATATTCAGTGGGTACGGTAATTTACAGAATCACTTGGCAGGCTCTGCAGAAGCAGCACTCGGCCTGCTTCACTTTTTCTCCAGTGTGCCCCATGTCACTGCAGACCGGGAAATAACACAAGATAATGAAATTTAATGATTTTTAAAATCCCGAACAATCAATTTAAAGAACATGATTTTTACTACGGGACATTTCTAGCATCTACTTACATAGTTCAGTAATTTTGTAAATACATGACTTATTTTTTTACTGATCCTGAGTTACAGCATGTAACATCCAGGATATTTCTCAATGGGGTAAAATAACTGCTTCAGACGCAGCTATAGAGAAAATAATGAGCGTTATT
Source organism: Rhinoderma darwinii (assembly GCF_050947455.1). Lineage (NCBI taxonomy): Eukaryota > Metazoa > Chordata > Amphibia > Anura > Rhinodermatidae > Rhinoderma > Rhinoderma darwinii. The sequence continues at coordinate 88,336,168 of NC_134691.1, forward strand.
ACTCGTTATTTATTCGCTAATATTACTTTATTAAATTAATGTCATAATGAAAAGTAGCGAACCATATAGGAGGCCGGTATCATGACATCAGCCTACATTGTAGGATGTTTATCAGGTTTCAGCTCAAGTAGTTTATAGAGTATGCTATAAACAACGTTATGTTATATACTACGTTAGAGCCCAATGAACTGATAGAAGGGGGTTCCCGTTTTTATTAACTATAAATGAGCATTTATTCTGTGCTCCTCCAGCTAAAAACAGCTGATGCCGTGGGGCATCCAGCATTAAGACCGTTTAGCAAACCACGTACCTGAGTTGTCTGAGTGATAAGTGTTTCTAGAGAGAAAATAATGACCATGAATGCGATTCCATTATTTTCTAAAATGCGTGAGAAAATTAAAGGGGTTGTCTCATCACAGACAACCCATTTAATAAAGGGCTTGGGGAAGTTTCTGTAGCCTGATCATGGAATTCTTGAAATGTAGTATTACATGGCAGCCGTTCAGCTATATGTGTGTAATCGACCGAGTCCGCCTGAACAAGAAAGGCACGCCATCGATCTCCAGTATTTTATTTCTCTGGATTTTCAGACACTCCTAACAGAACCTTCTGGTAATTTTCTTCATCAGTTTGTTTATTACCAGTCAGTTTGGATGGAGGTTTCTGATCCAGTATTGTTACATGAGTTGTTCCGTGTATAGAAAAACTTCTCAAGCTTGGTCACACATTTGTCTTAGATATCCTCTGGTCTTAAAAATTTTTGTATTCTTCAGTCCCTTTCAAGTATTTTCATTATCCGTTATAATAGATCCAGTCGTTTCTTGCACAATTAAATATATTTGTAGTACGGGACTGAATGTGCTCATTTGCTATAAAAAATAGTTTTTGATGACAGCCGAGGTGAGTCTAGTTTCTGGCTAGGGTATGTATTGTGTTATTAAACCATATCGGATTACACCGTTTTCTCACCACAAAGTATAACCTCGTTCACAAGCTATGGTACTGTGTTTTATCTTGCCTGACATTTCCTGTAAGGAGGGATTATCTTGTCGATGACTGTCAACTAGCTGTACAATTTTTGGTCAGTCATCCACCCCTTTCTTTTCGTTCTTATTAATGGATGTTGAATAACACCATGTATACATGTGCTCAGCTTGGAAACATATGATCACCGCTCAGCACCATTTTACAGTATCCATATAATCTGCATAGAATGTTTAGTATCCTTGTTTATACATTATATTACTAAGGCCCCATGTACACGGCCGTAAAAATCGTCCGCAATTACGGACCCATTCACTTCTATTGTCCACGGACACATTCCTCTTTATTTACGGGAAGGTGTCCGGGCCGTAGAAAGCCGCTGCAAAAGATAGGACATGTAAAAAAAAATCGTTTGCTTTTCACGTACCCTGCGCCCATACTTTATATGGGAGCACGACCCGCAAATGCGGATGGCTGTTGCCGGCCGTGCCAGCAATCGCGGGCTATGATTACGGGCACGGACAAGGCATGGGGCCTTACGTTATAATAGTCCTTTTATTGTAGCCTTGAGTTCCAGAGCTCCTGTTATGCAATAGGAGTATTTTTTTATTTTTTTATTTTTTTTCTACCTCAGATTACTGTACAGTACATGGTATAAATATTGCACTTGGATTATAATACGATTTGTAACATAGGATCAGTGATCTAATGTATTTGCAAAAGTTAATGCATTTTTTTATGTAGATTAACGGGGGTCAGGGCTTTCTGGTTTTGTAAAAGCTTTGCCTATTAAAGGGGTTGTTCGGTGTACCATGTAACAGATCTCATTGTATTGAGCTAATTGTAGTGGTCACAATTTATTGACATGCAGCAATCCGCTTTTATCACAATCGGCCATTGCTACAAGGCAAATTAAGCATTACATGGCACCAATTGAAATCAATGGGCCACCCGTGTAATGCATAGACAAGCTGGATCTCTCGGAGGCAAAGCTGCACCATACAGTGACTCTTTGAAGGGGGTTCGAATGGGGAAATCCCCAGTACTACTTCCATATACACTAGGTAAAAAAGAGGTTAGACAGTTGGTAATATAGACTGTTTTATTTTGTTCTCTGTCCATGGGAAATACCCGCTCAATATGTGAACACTATTGTTGTGGGTAAAATTTGTGACTGAGTCATTCATAGACTCATGTCATAGCCTTTTAAAGGGGTACTCCAGCGTAAAGCATTTTTCACCTATCCACTGGGCAGGTGATAAATGCTAGATCGATGGGGGTGTGCCGGCTGGGACCAGCACCGATCGCAAGAATGGGAAACCCTGTGTCCCCCCCCCCCCCCAGCCGCAGGACGTGGCTAGGATAAATTTGCATAGAGTGCCAGCCTGGCATGTGTGCTGCTTCTCCATTCATAATCGAATGGAATGACAGAGATAGTCGGGTGCAGCGCCCGGCTGTTTTCGTCAGCCCCATAGAATTTGAATGAAGTGGTACTGCGCTTACCTGGCCGCTGCTGAATCCAAACTTATCCTAGCCACCGTCTTGTGACGAATGTTGGGGATCCCAGCGGGCGGACCCCCACCGATCTAACATTTATCCGTAGATAGGCGAAAAATTCTGGCAAGAATACTCCTTTTCAAAAATGTGTTAAAAGGTGAACTTTTTTAACTCCTTCCTGCCCCGCCCTGCGCTTTTAATATGCAGTTAATTGCGGGTTATTCTTACAAGCCGCCACACTATGTTTCCACATTGGAGTCCCCTCCCTCTGTCAAAATCCTTGTATTCCGCAGTCCGTATTGACTGTGGCATGTGAGGGGTTAAAGGCTTCTCTGATCCAGGCTCTTGCAATGGAAGCTCGGCTGTCAATCACACCCGGGCTTTCGCGGTGATCGTGCGGGCACAACTTCTGTGCCTGCATAATTGCCAGCGTGCGCTATTACATCCTGATGCATTTAGGTGACCACAAGCAGGACGTAATAGTACATCCTTTTGCGGGAATAGGTTGATAGTTGTAAAAAAATACAATAAAAATATTTTATTTAAAAAATAAAATGAAGTTTGTCTATATACTACACAATACAGAAAATAACATGCATGTACTTGGTATCCCCACTACCAAAATTACTTGAACCATAAATGAAACTGGTAACTTAAAGTTAATGGAATAAATCCAAAATGTATTCTTCCCAAAATCGCATTTTAGTCAGTTATAAAAATCAATAGAATTTGATTTCAAACCTATATGTACTCCAAAATGGTGCTTAAAAATGTGGCCTCAGGCATCTATGTCAATGAAAAAGTAAAAATGCTATAGCTGTCAAAATGTGGAGAAACAAACACAAACTTTTTGTGTCTTGAAGACCAAAGTTTATTGCAGCCTAAGGCCTCATGCACACTTCCATCACCGTTTTCACGGCCGTTTTTCACGGATCCGTGTATCCGTGATTGGATCAGTGTGGTTCCCGTGTGTATTCCGTGTATACTTCCGTGCGCCGCGCGTGGTACTCGCTGTCCAGCGGTAGTCACTGTCCAGGGTGCTGAAAGCGTTCCGATCAGTGCTGGATAGATGGAAGGGGCTGCACTGATCGGCAGTAACTGTTTCATTACCCTGGATAGTGACTACCGCTGGACAGTCAGTACAATGCGCGGCGCTCACAATATAGATTTCTAATGTTTCCTTCAAAAACCCCAACTCAGAAAAAAATACGTCTATACTTACCCAGAACTCCCTGCTTCTACCTCCAGTACGGCCTCCTGGGATGACGTTTCATCTCATGTGACCGCTGCAGTCAATCACATGGACTGCCTCGTCATCCAGGGAGGTCGGACTGGATGTCAAAAGAGGGACGCGTCACCAAGACAACGTCCGGGGTAAGTATGAACTGCTTTTTCTTACTATCGCCGCGTATGCTCTGCCCAAAAAGGCTGCCCCTTCTCTCTATCCAGCACTGATCAGCAGCCTCTTCTCTCTATCAGTGCTGGATAGAGTGAAGGGGCTGCCGATTAGTGCAGTGCAATATCTCTCTCTCCGTGTACTTCTGGCCGTTGCTAGGCAACGGCTCCGTCACACACGGACGACACACAGATGCCTTCCGTGTGCCTTCAGAGTTTTTTGACGGACCCATTGACTTGTATGGGCCCCACGGTCACTGAATCTCAGACCAAAGTAGGACATGCTCTACTTTTGTCGGAACGGAACAACGGGACCGTCAAAAAAACTGAAGTGTGCATGGCCCCATTGAAATGAATGGGTCAGGGTGCTAGCCGTCAAAACGGCTAGCACCCTGAAGGCACAAACGGAAGTGGGCATGGGGCCTAAAGGGTTAAAAATGTTTTAAATGTGTCATCTCTTTTAACCTATAATATGCAAATAATATCACGTTCTCACTGTCTCCTTTTTGTGGTAGATTTCTTCAGTAGTATTTTTTGCTAGGACCACTGCTCTTTGTTGAGATAGTTGGTACATTAGCCATATAATCGGATGACAGCATAACATTAAAAACAAGGATATACAGTTATGTCTTAAGCTTCTATTCTATAAATAAGTAATTAAACTACATGCAGAAGCTGACGTTTTTATTAGGGGAAATACACTACATTTACAATTAAGACCATCATACAAATCCTATAATATGTGCACATATTTAGGGATCTAGGGATCTTAAAATTTAATGTTGTTTGGATGATAGAAAAACACATGGCCCTAAATTGTGATTTGACCATAGAGGTTTCTCGTACCAACTTGCTAATTTCAAATTGAAATAATATTTAATTTTAGTGTACTGTAAATGTACAAATGTGTTATGTATACATGTTTAATTTAATAAATGAAAAAACTTAATCTGGTATTAAAACCACTGTAAAGAGTTCAGTAGGTTCATGTAAGAAACAGAAATAAAGATACAGTATTTCCAAAATAATTGTGGAAGCAAAAAAGAAAAAAAAACGTTTTGAAAAAATGACTAAAACTTGTTAAATGATTTACCCGTACTTTTTTGGGCACTAAAAAGTGCATTTTACAATAAAATACATTCTTTAAATCCTATCAAGTAAATTTTAAATAAACCTGTGAATTACTAATTAAATTATATAGATTTTTTTTTTTATTCAACATGTCTCTATTATTGCCTTTTTTAGCCCTTTTGTCTATAGAAACATTTATAAGTCTTGTTATCCACCATTAATCACTGTGATTTATATTATGTAGTAATAGTGATTCCTCCTCTTTATGTACCACTTTAATTATGTTCTTGTTTTTTTTGTGGTGCTCCTTAAAGGGGTTGACTAAGATTAAATGGTCATTACGTTTTCAACTTTACATAAATCAATAGTACAAAGGAATATAAGAAACTTTTGTAATATATCTTATTTAAGAGAAATGCCTCTTACTGCACTTATCAAGCCCCCCTCCCCTCCTAACTGTTCTCTCACTCTAAATGTACTGCTAAATTTGTCGGGCTCACCGAATGATCAAATTACATCTGCCCCTAAAAGTCTCGGGGAGGAGGGAGCAGAAAGAGAGACAGAGGCATAGAGAGACACAAAGACGATGCAGCATCTAGTAAGAGGTATGTTTCACCCCAGTGCTGGATTTACAAGTATATGTCCATGTTGCTACTACTTCTGAGGGAGTGCTACAAAGACATAGGGGAGCAGGATGTTTTCTCCTCTATGTGTGCATTGTATGCCATTTATGATAGCAGTTAGGTTCCACCCACTAACTCAGGGAAAACTGAGAATTAGAGAGCCTGTAGAGTGGAAAAGTGCTAAAAAAAAGAAAGGCAGGGTACAAGCCATATATTGGCCAGATATAGTGTTCTTCCTCATGTACACACATATGACAGCTTATTCTGAAAAGCCATCTGAAATGTTAAATACGCTTTAAAAAATTTAAGTGAATTGGGCTGAGCTGTAATACAAGATACAGCTAATAATTAAGAGTGGCGCTGTTTCTGGAAATAAAGCAGGCCATTTTTTCTAATCTCAGACAACCTCTTTCGATTCTCATAAAGAATGTACAGTGCGCTGCATAAATGAGCACACACTATCGCTGAACATAAAGGTATACACTACCGTTCAAAAGTTTGGGGTCACCCAGACAATTTTGTGTTTTCCATGAAAACTCACACTTATATTTATCAAATGAGTTGCAAAATGACTAGAAAATATAGTCAAGACATTGACAAGGTTAGAAATAATGATTTTTATTTGAAATAATAATTTTCTCCTTCAAACTTTGCTTTAGTCAAAGAATGCTCCATTTGCAGCAATTACAGCATTGCAGACCTTTGGCATTCTAGCTGTTAATTTGCTGAGGTAATCGGGAGAAATTTCACCCCATGCTTCCAGAAGGCCCTCCCACAAGTTGGATTGGCTTGATGGGCACTTCTTGCGTACCATACGGTCAACCTGCTCCCACAACAGCTCTATGGGGTTGAGATCTGGTGACTGCGCTGGCCACTCCATTACAGATAGAATACCAGCTGCCTGCTTCTTCCCTAAATAGTTCTTGCATAATTTGGAGGTGTGCTTTGGGTCATTGTCCTGTTGTAGGATGAAATTGGCTCCAATCAAGCGTGGTCCACAGATTATGGCATGGCGTTGCAAAATGGAGTGATAGCCTTCCTTATTCAAAATCCCTTGTACAAATCTCCCAGCACCAAAGCAGCCCCAGACCATCACATTACCTCCACCTTGCTTGACAGATGGCGTCAGGCACTCTTCCAGCATCTTTTCAGTTGTTCTACGTCTCACAAATGTTCTTCTGTGTGATCCAAACACCTCAAACTTCGATTTGTCTGTCCATAACACTTTTTTCCAATCTTCCTCTGTCCAATGTCTGTGTGCTTTTGCCCATATTAATCTTTTCCTTTTATTAGCCAGTCTCAGATATGGATTTTTCTCAGCCACTCTGCCCTGAAGGCCAGCAAACCCTGGAGTCGCCTCTTCACTGTAGACGTTGACACTGGCGTTTTGCGGGTACTATTTAATGAAGCTGACAGTTGAGGACCTGTGAGGCGTCTATTTCTCAAACTAGAGACTCTAATGTACTTGTCTTGTTGCTCAGTTGTGCAGCGGGGCCTCCCACTTCTCTTTCTACTCTGGTTAGAGCCTGTGTGTGCTGTCCTCTGAAGGGAGTAGTACACACCGTTGTAAGAAATCTTCAGTTTCTTGGCAATTTCTCGCATGGAATAGCCTTCATTTCTAAGAACAAGAATAGACTGTCGAGTTTCACATGAAAGCTCTCTTTTTCTAGCCATTTTGAGAGTTTAATTGAACCCACAAATGTAATGCTCCAGATTCTCAACTAGCTCAAAGGAAGGTCAGTTTTATAGCTCCTCTAAACAGCAAAACTGTTTACAGCGGTGCTAACATAATTGCACAAGGGTTTTCAAGTGTTTTCTAATCATCCATTAGCCTTCTAACACAGTTAGCAAACACAATGTACCATTCGAACACTGGAGTGATGGTTGCTGGAAATGGGCCTCTATACACCTATGTAGATATTGCATTAAAAACCAGACGTTTGCAGCTAGAATACTCATTTAGCACATTAACAATGTATAGAGTGTATTTCTGATTAATTTAATGTTATCTTCATTGAAAAAAACGGTGCTTTTATTTGAAAAATAAGGAAATTTCTAAGTGACCCTAAACTTTTGAACGGTAGTGTATTTCTATTTCAAAATGATCACTGCTAAAATTCATGGAAGGATGGCAAAATTGTATTATACATAATAGCAACATACAGTGAAGGAAATAAGTATTTGATCCCTTGCTGATTTTGTAAGTTTGCCCACTGTCAAAGTCATGAACAGTCTAGAATTTTTAGGCTAGGTTAATTTTACCAGTGAGAGATAGATTATATTTTAAAAAAAAACTGAAAATCACATAGTCAAAATTATATATATTTATTTGCATTGTGCACAGAGAAATGAGTATTTGATCCCCTACCAACCATTAAGAGTTCAGCCTCCTCCAGACCAGTTACACGCTCCAAATCAACTTGGTGCCTGCGTTAAAGACAGCTGTCTTTAATGGTCACCTGTATAAAAGACTCCTGTCCACAGACTCAATTAATCAGTCTGACTCTAACCTCTACAACATGGGCAAGACCAAAGAGCTTTCTAAGGATGTCAGGGACAAGATCATAGACCTGCACAAGGCTGGAATGGGCTACAAAACCATAAGTAAGACGCTGGGTGAGAAGGAGACAACTGTTGGTGCAATAGTAAGAAAATGGAAGACATACAAAATGACTGTCAATCGACATCGATCTGGGGCTCCATGCAAAATCGCACCTCGTGGGGTATCCTTGATCCTGAGGAAGGTGAGAGCTCAGCCGAAAACTACACGGGGGGAACTTGTTAATGATCTCAAGGCAGCTGAGACCACAGTCACCAAGAAAACCATTGGTAACACATTACGCCGTAATGTATTAAAATCCTACAGTGCCCGCAAGGTCCCCCTGCTTAAGAAGGCACATGTACAGGCCCGTCTGAAGTTTGCAAATGAACATCTGGATGATTCTTAGAGTGATTGGGAGAAGGTGCTGTGGTCAGATGAGACTAAAATTTATCTCTTTGGCATTAACTCTACTCGCCGTGTTTGGAGGAAGAGAAATGCTGCCTATGACCCAAAGAACACCGTCCCCACTGTCAAGCATGGAGGTGGAAACATCATGTTTTGGGGGTGTTTCTCTGCTAAGGGCACAGGACTCCTTCACCGCATCAATGGGAGAATGGATGGAGCCATGTACCATCAAATCCTGAGTGACAACCTCCTTCCCTCCACCAGGACTTTAAAAATGGCTCGTGGCTGAGTCTTCCAGCACGACAATGACCCGAAACAAACAGCCAAGGCAACAAAGGAGTGGCTCAAAAAGAAGCACATTAAGGTCATGGAGTGGCCTAGCCAGTCTCCAGACCTTAATCCCATCGAAAACTTATGGAGGGAGCTGAAGATCCGAGTTGCCAAGCGACAGCCTCTAAATCTTAATGATTTACAGATGATCTGCAAAGAGGAGAGGGCCAAAATTCCATCTAACGTGTGCAAACCTCATCATCAACTACAAAGAACGTCTGACTGCTGTGCTTGCCAACAAGGGTTTTGCCACCAGGTATTAAGTCTTGTTTGGCAAAGGGATCAAATACTTATTTCTCTGTGCACAATGCAAATAAATATATATAATTTTGACTATGTGATTTTCTGTTGTTTTTTTTTTATATAATCTATCTCTCACTGGTAAAATTAACCTAGCCTAAAAATTCTAGACTGTTCATGTCTTTGACAGTGGGCAAACTTACAAAATCAGCAAGGGATCAAATACTTATTTCCTTCACTGTACGTCATTAGTAAATAAAGAAATAATGCAACTTTGCTGTAATCCAGGGTTGCAAAAATGAGTACACCCTTGATTTGGGATGTACTTAGTTATTTTTACGCACTGTGCTGACCCTACTTAGCATGGAGTGTACAGGCTTATGAAATATTTACTTTTTTAATAAATACAAATTCAAAGTAGATTTTATGTAAAAATACATACATTTGATAAAAAAAAGGGAACCCCCCAAAGGTGTCTATAGCCTTTGAGTTGAGTTTTGTAACGTGTAATTTTTGACATGGTCTCTTAGCGTTTTTATAGGAAAACCATATTTTCTAGTTTAGCATTGACATGTTTCATTGGTAACTGATAAACCAGAGTTGCTGGAATATTACCTCAATTAGGAATCCTAAGAATGTATTTTTAGTAAAGAGAAATTGCTGCTTTTATTCGGTTTTATTTATGCAATGTACCGTATTATCCATAACACATACTTTTTTTAGAGATCATTTCCACCTGTTTTAATTTAGAAGACTTTACTGTAATGTAGATAAATTCACTGTTTCTATTTTTATTTATTTTTTTCCATCTCCCCACTCATTTTAATTTGTTCCTTCCCCTTTTTCTATAATAAATTGAAGTGTTTATTGAGAAATTTCTGAACATATCTTGGTGTCACCTTATCATCTAAATTAAATGATAACATTTTATGGACAGTTAATCCCTTTGGAATTTTATCATGCTCTTAAATAAAGATAAAACAAAATGTATCTAAAAAAAATTAAGTATATAAGCCTTCTATTCAGTAAGGGGTTCATATATAGTAATTTGTTTCCTAAAAATTTTTTTCATTTCAAATGCATGTATTATTTTTGTGTTGCTAAAAAAATATTTCGTTATTTTTAGCATGTCCGCTGTACATTTATCATTTCAGTGTATGAAAATTTCTGCAGGACTTTGGGAGACTAGAAAAATTATTACTAAAAACATTCTGCTCAGTTGCTGGTTATAGTGTATAGTTATAAGTTAGTACAATATTTTTCAATCACTACTATGTAACCCGGTGATGCCAATCTGACACTTCGGGGACCGTTTGAGGTGCCTCACGTGCTGCAAATTCATATGACCCAGCTGCCTTCCTCGGTATATTGATCAGGCATGACCGCTCCTGTATATGGAGTGCTCTGTGCAATAAAGACATACTAATGTATGTGCCTGCCCCTTTGATGGAGTCAAGGGATATATACTAGGCACCCACAATACGTTAGGTTGATCACCACTGATTTATTCTTCATAGTTTATAATCTAGTGACCAAAAGTGTCCTAAATCTGAACCGTCCGAAACATTCATTTTTAGACATAAAGCTGTAGTTATAGTAGTAGTGTAACTTCTAATGGGGGTTGTCTAGGTTTGACAACCCCTGGGCATATGTCCTATTAGGATATATGGCTTCATTAGAGGGAAGGGTCTTCCATTCAGAACCTGCTTCCTCCAGTAATCCCAGCCCCCAAAATGTTACTTATACAGGGGTCTCTGTGCCTCCAGTTTTCTGTGCATGACTACGGATTGGTTATAAGTTGTTGTCATTAGCCGCTTAGACATCTGAATTTGCTTGGTCGTTTGCTATTTTCTAACATAGATGGTTGGGCAGCTTTATGTTTGATATTTCCACTATCATATTAGATGATGTAAATAATTACATTTCTATTATTTAGCCAAGTATTAAGTTAGATTTGCCTAAAAGAAGCTGACAACATGTCGAAAAAGTGATTCAATGGCTTCAATACCCAGTCACAAATAGCACCATTACAGTCACATAAATTGTGATAACTTAACATATTTTGCCTTGTGTTCCTATCTTGACAGCTTCCAGGTTGGGGATTTGGTACTTATTATCTTGGATGAACGTCACGACAATTATGTGTTATTTACGGTTAGCCCAACGCTGTATTTCTTGCATTCAGAATCACTTTCGGCATTAGATCTTAAGCCAGGTGAGTGTGGTAAGTGTCATCCATAAGTATTTCAATGTCAATAAAACCGCTGATATATTGCCTTTTTATCCTATGGAAATACCACTCCGCAAAAAAATGCCTATATGTTACATGAGTGACAGGAATATTAGTAAAAAATATCAGCTTACAAGTTGAATCTTCTATTTGGAGATAATGAAAAGATATTGGGTTACATTATATTCTATCAGGGTTTTTTTCTGATGCAAGCAAGTCACGTCCTTTGTAAGTTTGTTTATAACTTATTATGTGACTACTACTTGCAAACTTTCTGCAGAATTCCAGATGTTCTAGGTATAACATCTGATCTATTACTGTAATGTGATGTTTAAATGATGATTTTTACCAATTATGAGAGACTTTAATGTGCAATATTCTGGCAAAAGCCCAAGTCAATAAATTATTACTCCACTTAAAAGCTTGTCCACTGCTTAGCAAAATGTATGGAAAAAAAATAAATCTTTAGACTCCTCAATGATCACAATGAGAAACCTTTTATGTCAATGAAGAACAGTGGATCATCAACAAACTGGATAATGGTTGGAATGTTTCAGAAGTGTCATAAAATCTATACCAGCTAATGGTGTTCAGAATGGCATCATACATACAAGTAACACATCGTAACCTATTTTTGGCCTTAAAGGGTACCACCAAAGATGTTGCCGACTGCATCTCCCTCCAGAAATCTGAAAGTGATGGTGGGAGATATGGGCTAGAATGGATATTCTGGTTACATATGCAACTGTATGACAGCAGAAATCCAGCTTCGCATGAGAGACTTTCAGGATCACACGGTCGCCTAGGCATTTTGGCTCCATGCTTATCCACCATCACTTTTAAACGTCGGATCATTTAGCTAATTAAACAATATTCCTAATGCTCATCTACAATTTTAGCTAATACAATATTAGTGCACTGGTGGAATTGATAGTAAAGATTCAGTTTTTGCTGATCATACAAAACTTCGTAGGATACTTAAAACTCAGCTTAAATGTAAAATATTACAGAAAGACCTGGATAAGTAGTGCACCTAGACCACAGTAATAGTATTACTGCTTATACATTAAATGGAATAAAACTGGGGATAACGGAACAAGAGAAGGACCAGGTTACAAATCAGCAGCACTCAATGTCAAGCAGGGATGGGAGGTGTCCCTTGCAATGAAAGACTAGAGAAATTGGGCTTAAGCTTGGAAAGAGACGCCTTAGAGTTGATCTTATTAACATGTATAAATATATGTGTGGTCAAGTACTAGCACATGATCTGTTCTTTCCAAGGACTCTACAAAGGACCAGGGGACATTCATTGGGTGTGGTAGAAAGATGTTTCAGACAATATAGGAAAGGGTTCTTTACAGTTAGAGTAGTCAAACTATGGAGGCCCAACCCTAAGATGTAGTAATGGCAGATACTATGTCCGCATTTACTGAAACATGGCATTGAGGGTTATAATTACCCAAGCAATGAATGATGGACCTGTGTCTTTTTTCCACCTATGTACCATTGTGTGTGTGTGTGTGTGTGTGTGTGTGTGTGTGTGTTTTGAATACAGCTCCCTTTATACCTATGTAATCAGAAACTACTATGGCTACATCGTTCCTTAGTGTAAATGGATGTCAAATGCAAAGGTTTCATCCCATCACATGCTGTTACTAAACTATTGTGCTGTATCCTTCCCACAATAGTGTATAAATGAATGTGGCTGTGATATGATGGTTGTAATGTACCACAATCTAGCTATGGATATCCCAAAAGCTGCCCTCACATGGCACATTTTAGATAAAAGTGAAGCTAATATGCTGTAGTTTAAGTCTTGCTATTCTCTCCTGTGAACCACTTCTAGTCATGGCTGATGATCTGACACTTCTGACTGCTCACAGTGAAATGTGTGGCTACATCTGTGTGCAACTCCAAAAATTTTATGTTTACATGTCATTGACCATATAAATAGAGGGACCGTATTATACAGGGATCTGTGAGAAATGCTTCTCGCCTCCCCAGAAATAGACACAAGCAAATCCTGTAATTGGTAATGAAATGCAGTGAACAAAAGGAAGTCTTGTTTTCATGCGTCAGCTCTTCATGTTGTAAATCGCTCTACTCATTTTTCTCATCTTTTTCTGTTCATAGACTGGAACTATCCAGAATATTTTCAGTTGAAATGGTTTTATCTCACAAGACTGAAATCTTGTTGGCATAAAGAAAGATAGTGTGATCTGTTGTTAATGTGCAGAAGTCCCTGACCTATAAAGACATTGTTGATTTATGAGTTTGGCTATCTCAGAATTAGGCGCTATCAGAGGCATCAGATACTGCTGTTTACACATAGTCTTTAAAATAATCGAGATAAAAGGTTATTTCTGCCTATATATATATATATATATATATGTGTATATATATATATATATATATATATATATATATATGTATATCTCTAAAGACTGCTGACATGGAACGTATGAGAGCCATCCTCAGGCTGACAACTAGAACCAATCACAGTCGAAGATTGCGAGAGGACCATCTAAGAGCTTATACCCCTTAGTTTCAGTCATCGGTGGGGGTCTCCGCACCCAGACCCATACCGATCAAAACTTCTGATATGTATCCATGACATATTAAAGACATTTTTTAAAGTGTAGATATTTTTTAATTCCCACTCAAGCAATATATGATCATGTTTTTGATTTTCCCCAATTTTCATTCAGCAATACCATTTTTTTATAGAAAATTGGAAACTTCTTTACCATGAATTACATTGCAGCTGTGTCTCTCTACTTTATTGTGTTTATATGTTAGATTTATTTCCAGATTTCGGGATATTCTAGGTGTGCAGCGCCTGCTGCTGTGTTAATCACGCAGTACATTAAGCAGTCTCACTTCACAATCCTGCACCGATAAGGTTCTTCCAGAGAGACATATGACTTGTTGATATTCCGAGGACATAGTATTAGCTGCTGATCGTTGTTTGCCAGTTCTCAAACATTTTAACTGTCCAGACAGAAGATTGAAGCTAATATTTAGAATATAAAGTCAAGTATTTATGGTTGGACATTACCCTGCACAGTTTATGTTTAAGCTATGGTAAAATAAATAACATAAAGCAGCAGGGCTAAAGTCAGGCCATTGTCAGGACAACCTTAAAGGGAAGCAGTTCTAATACAGATTGATTTTATTTGAAAGATCATTACATAATACATAATGATCTCTCAAGAACGCCTGCTGTGTCTTCTGAAATGATGGAGTCACCTAAGGCTAAAGTCATAACTGTAAAGAAATGCTACCTCTGTGTTAAATAACCTTTCCCCTAAAATGTAAAGTCTTCTAGTCGCCCTCATATGTCATTTTTTTATGTGTTTTACTCATTCTTTATAGATACTTATTTATGGGACAATCAATACATCCTTCATGAGTTGTTATCCAGCTTTCCCAGATTCCAGATCAGCCTCTAGTGATGTAGCAGTCCTGGAGTGAGGGATGTATCACAGCATAACTAGACAGCATCTATAGGAGATGTAATGGTTGCCATTCTCTGTCCTTACTTTTGGAAATGAAGAACAAATCATTATAGCCGCTGTGCCCGCACAGGATTGCTGGTGTAGGAAAAAAACAAACTCCGCTTTTTAACCCCTTCCCGCCCAATCACGTAACTGTACATAAGGGTTAAGGGGAAGCATGGAGCGCGCTCACAGGCTGAGCGCGCTCCATACTCAGCGGGTGACGGCTGTGTTATACAGCCGACACCTCACTGCAATGGGCAGAACCAAAGATCACTTTGATTCCGCCTGTTTATCACCTTAAATGCCGCAGTCAATCGCGACCGCGGCATTTAAGTTGTTAGTAACACGGGGGCATCCCCCTCTATCGCATCATCGCTCACCTCCGGATGCGATCGTGGGTGATGATGGTTGTCATGCAGCCTGGAGGCCTGATGAAGGCCCCCAGGTCGGCTATCTTTGTACTCCTCTGAAGGTCTTCAAATGAGACTGTCAGTATCACGATATACTTCAATACGTTCGTATTGCATTATATCATGCAAGCGATCCAACGATCGCTTTTTTAGGTCCCCTAGGGCGACTAATTTAAAAAAAAGTGAAAAACTGGTTTTTTTAATGTTCCAAAAAAAAATATTAAAAGTTAAATTAAAAAAAAAACCTTTTCTCTTTTTTTCTCTAAAGTAATGTGAAAAATTCACCAAAATCTATATAGCGTTCTTTCATGCGCACGGTGAACGCAGTAAAAAATAAAACTTTTAAAACGCCAAAATCTCCAGTTTTTTTGGTCAACTTAGCTCTCAAAAAAAGTAATAAAGTGATTTCAAAAATTGAATGTCCAGAAAATGGTAATGATAAAAACAAAAATATTTTGGGTTTTTTCATAGTAGTAAAATATGAAAACAAACTATACAAATTTCATATCATTGTAATCTTATTGAGCCACAGAATAAAGTTAAGTTGTCATTTTTTACCTCACGGTGAAAGCCGTAAAAACGAAACCCAAAAAAACAATGGAGGAATCACAGTTTTTTCCAAGAAGAATTTTTTTTGCTTTTCCAAGCACATTACATGGTACATACTACATGCTACCAGTAGAAACTACAACTCCTCCCGCAAAAGATAAGCCCTCACACCACTCTATTGACGGAAAAATAAGAGTTATGGCTCCTGGAAGGCGGGGAGTCAAACATTAAAAATAAAAAAAATGGCCTTGTCCTAAAGGGATTAAGTGCTTTCACAAAGGGAGGGGCAATAAACAACAAAAACATATTCATATGGGTACCCTCATAATGGCATGTAAAATTAATTTATGCCATTTCTTAAGATGACCTGTAAAAGGAAAAAAAACAGTGGTGGGGTTGCTTGCCTCTTTTTTTCATGCAATTGTCCTTTCTACATATTTGTATAGACAATAAATAAATAAACAATACAATAAGTTTACCTGAAAATGCTGCCTTAAAAAACTTATGAAATAAAAAAAAAAGGCCATGAATTGATATGTAGCCTTAGAAATATGGCTGACACAATGTGATATATGTTTGTGAGACAAAATAGTCTCCTAGTCATTAATGCCAAAAATGGCTGTCCCTTAAAGAGGCTCTGTCACCACATTATAGGTGCCCTATTTCCTACATAAGGAGATGGGTGCTGTAATGTAGGTGACAGTAGTGCTTTTTATTTAGAAAAACGATCTATTTTTACCACGTTATTAGCGATTTTAGCTTTATGCTAATTAGTTTCTTAATGCCCAACTGGGCGTGTTTTTACTTTAGACCAAGCGGGCGTTGTAAAGAGGAGTGTATGACGCTGACCAATCGGCGTCATACACTTCTCTCCATTCATTTACTCAGCGCATAGTGACACTGAGTTGTTCACTATGTGCTGTCTTATACTGACACATTAACGTTACTGAAGTGTCTTGACCGTGAATAGACATTCCTTCCAGCCAGGACGGGATGTCTATTCACAATCTCGACACTTCGGTAACGTTTGTGTGGGACTTATAGCAGAGCAAGCTTAATCTCGCGAGATCACGCTGTAAATGACAGGTTACGGCGAGATTACACTTGCTCTGCTGTAAGTCCCATTGCATAATATTTCAAATAATTTGCCATCTGTACTGTGAAGCGATGTCCAATCAACCTTGCTGCATTTGGTTGGATCTGAGCAGAAAGTTTATCCCTGAACACTTCAGAATGTTTTACAGAGGATGTGGTGTGCTTTGGATCATGAGCCGTTCCAAGCCTTCTCCATACTTTCTTCTTCCCATCATTCTGGTACAGGTTGATCTTAGTTCCATGCTGTTCCTTAACTGGGCTGGCTTCTTTAGATGTTGTTTGGCAAAGTCTAATTTGGCCTTTCTATTTTTGAGACTGATTTAAGGGTTTTCACCTTGTGGTGAACCCTCTTTGCTCTCATGAAGTCTTCTCTTTATGGTAGACTTAGATACTGATACACCTACTTCCAGGAGAGTGTTCTTCACTTGGGTAGATGTCATGAAGGGGTTTTTCTTCACCATGGAAAGGATTCTGCTATCATCCACCACTTTTGTCTTCCATGGATGTCCAGGCTTTTTGGAGTTCACGAGATCACCAGTGTGCTCTTTTTTTCAAGAATGTACCAAACTGTTGATTTGGCCACTCCTAACATTTGTGCTATCTCTCTGATGGATTTCTTCATTTTTTTCAGCCTAACAATGGTCTGTTTCACTTGCATTGAGAGCTCCTTTGACTTCATGTTGTGGGTTCACAGCAACAGCTTCCAAATGCAAATGCCACACCTGGAATCAACTCGAGACCTTTTACCTGCTTAATTGATGATGGATTAACGAGGGAATAGCCCATGCAGCCCATTAAATAGCTTTTGAGTTAATTGTCCAATTACCTTTTGGTCCCTTGAAAAAGAGGCAGCTACATATTAAACAGCTGTAATTCCTAAACCCTGCCTCAAATTAGGATGTGAATACCCTCAAATTAAAGCTGAGAGTCTGCACTTTAAGCCCATATTGATTATATAACTGTATATTCAATATGTTTTGGTAAACGGCTAAAATGCCAAAACTTGTCACTGTCCAAATAATTCTGGACCTAACTGTATATATGTGTGTGTGTGTGTGTGTGTGTGTGTGTGTGTGTGTGTGTGTGTGTGTGTGTATGTATATATATATATATGTGTGTGTGTGAGTGATAGAGATAGGCATGCGATCAGGTTTCTCCTCTTCTCTGTGTGCACTGTACAGAAGAAATGATAGCAGTTATGCTCTGTCCACTAGCTCAGAGACAACTAAGAATTAGAAAAGGAGTCTGCAGAGAAGAAAAACAAAATGCAGAATACAAGTCCTATAATGGCCAGAAATAGTGTTATTCCTCACATATACACATATAACTGCTTATTTAAAGTCACCTCAAAAGCTAGGTACTATTTAAGGGTTAAAATTGTGGGTTTTTTTAACGTGCATTTCAGTGAATACATTTTTGTGTCTTTTCCTTTTTAGATCGACTAATAAATGTTTACTACTTTGATTACAGATTTGATTTGAGATTTTGTGAGTTTTACACTAGTTATGGCCATGATCATATATACTTACTATATTTTGTATATTATGCTTCCTTGTTTTATGTAGCTTCTGGTTCCTCTAGAAGACCCTGGGTACTTGGTAAAGTGATGGAAAAGGAGTATTGCCAAGCAAAAAAGGTAAATTGAATACATATGCTGCAATTGGTTTTAGATTTCAGTCACATACTTGTATATCTGTAACAGGCTAGCATAACCTGACCGGGTAAATGGAAGGTTATAGTAATGAGCAAATCTATGGAGAATATAGTTAATCACTGTAGAATATGGCTTGTATCTGCCATATCACTTTGGTATTTGGCAGAACAAGTCAACCCAGAGAAAATATCCTATAATAGAAGCATATGAATGCTAAGTTTTAATATCCCAGATGATTTTCAGCCATTGTTCATACATTGGAGCTGGCCTTTGAAGGGTTGACACTTGTGTTTTCTAATTTGATTATACAAGCATTCATGCTTTTAAAACATCACATTTTACGTGGCATCTAGATGCATTGATCTGTGCTATATTTAAAGGGGTTATCTCAAGATTAAATGTTATCCCCTAACGACAAGATCAGGATAGGTGATAAATGTTTGATCGCTGGGGTTGGATCAGCTGTTTCCATCACTCCCATAGAGTTTGAATGGAGCAGCAACGCGCATGCTTGACCGGCACTTCATTCATACTCCTCCTCACTCTGGTCATGCAGGTTAGAAGAAACAGGGAAATCGGGAGTCTACTAATTACGGGGTTTCAGCGGCGGAGCCCCTAGCGATCAAACATTTATCATCTGTTCTATGGATAGGTCGGAAATGTGTTTTTAGGCAAGATCAGGCAGACTATGCTATTATTGCCATCAAAAAGCAATGGAAACCCAACAGATTGGAGCCTACGTAGATAAGAAACTTTTCTCTTTGATAAATTCTATTTTATGATAAGGATTAAATGTCCTTTTTCTAATGATGGCTGTTGTTAGAAAGTAATATTTTTCCATGTGTCTCTGTTTCAGGCTCAAAACCGATTTAAGGTTCCCCTGGGTACAAAATTTTATCGTGTGAAAGCCGTGCCATGGAACAAGAAAGTCTAAACTGCCCATCTACAATGTCACACATTTATACCTTGGCTTGTTTTACCCATATATATCCATAGTCTAAACAGCTGGTCATCCTTTTTCTATGAAGATTGGAGTTCAGGTTCTCAATGGTGTTGTATAATGATTTTTTTGAGGTTTTATCTATTAGAAATATAAATCTTACATGAGGGTTCTGCATATCTGCCCCTGTTTTCTTTTTCATCCAAACTACTTATAAATGTGGACCAAGACACTTTTGTTCTTTCAAAGGGCAGGTGATATGGAGAACGTTTTATAATTTTTATTTTGGCCATACTTTCTGCCTGCCTGATAAATATAAATTAGCTTGTATTTAGATGTTAAATGTTAGTTACCATTATTACCAGCATATGTCTCTTTGTGAAACGCATTTATCTAAAGTACTGGCCCTCTTCAACACGTCTTTAATAACCTGTATACCTTTTACAGCAAAGGGAAGTGTGTATGGCATGCAGATAATCACCATTTTATTTACTATGAGTTTGCCTCCGTAAAAAAAGAAAAACAAAAAGAGTGGGAAAAAGTAAGATATATATATATATATTGGAATTTGTCTATTTACCTAAAATATGGTTCGGTAATATCTAAAAAAAAATTATTGGCTAGTCAATGCAGCTTTCCATTGCACTTTTGGTTGATTTTTTTAGGACATTTTGAAGGGAAGAATGTATTCAGCACTACATGGCATAAACCATGCTAAAGCAACCCCAGCCATACGGAAATCCTTTGTTTTGTTAAATAGATCATATTGATAAAATTGTATTTTATGGTTGAGTTTCAGGCAAAAGAACTTCATTGTACATTACTCATACTCAAGTAACAAATTATTGTATTGCAAAGACATGTAGAGTTTTAAAATAATAAAGATTTAAAACTGTAAATGTTTGAAAATCTGTCTTTTAAAGAAATATGTATACTGTACATATAATAAAACACAATATTATTGTGCATAATTTTATTCATGCATCTAAGTTATGTGAAATGTTATGCTCTAGTAATGTTTTCCAATAAAATAAAGGAGAAATTGTGTATTTTGGTTTACTAATTGAACATTTACATTTACTGGAGGAATAATACTCCCACGGGTTATAAAATTGTTCCAAAGATTCCTTATTTCTAGCAGGTTATGACATTACATTTATTTCAGTCGTAATACACTGGTTTAAGAAACACTTATGATTATTTACTACAGCTTCACATAAGATATTCGCTCAAGAACTAATTATTTCGTTTAATATCATATAAATATTTGTTGCAAGAGTATTTTCAATTATACTGACATTATATAGAAAAACGGTTATAGTGCAGGAGTGTTCACACTAATCGTTTTTCTAAATGACTGACTTGTTTTAGCAAATCTGCTACCAAATATATCATGGACTGTCTATAGTTCGTGCTGTCGGCGGCTCATAACTCTGCTTTAGGAGACCGAGCGTCCTGCTCGTTTCCATGACTACCGCATCCAGAACAGCTGCCAGCGCTGTAAAATGTAATCTGATCGTATAGCGCTGCCGGCCGTTCTGGACACAGGAGCCATTGAGATGGGCAGGACGCTATATTTCCTAACGCAGAGTTATGAGCCGCCGGAAGTACAGTCTATAGACAGTCCGTGCTGCATTTAGAAGCACAAACACAGTCATTCAAAAAAACTTTTCACACTCCTGCACTTTAATCGTTTTTCTCTATATTGTCAGATTCTTTAAACCAACATGTATATCAGGAATTTAGAAGTACCTTTGAGAATGTTCAAACGATGGATTTTTCAAGTGGAAAAATCTGACGTGGATTTGCAAGAGATACCACAGCAGAAATCTAAAGCTGACCACCAGGTCTCTGCCGTAGATACGCACACAGTTTAGCCCTATGTAATGAACAACGGGTGGTATACCATTAAAATCAACTGGACGTTCTTTGTGGTTGATTTTCACGCTGGATTTGTCAAGGAATATGCACAGTTTCCTCGCTGAAATCTGCATGATAGGCCGTGTTCACACAATAACACAATTATATAATTCTTGTATGAGAGAGTGTGTATATTCTGTATAGAATCTATTGGAATTCCGTGTATATTGAATTTCAGCAAGAAAACGGCCCTATAGACATGGAATGCACATCATCTTGTGTATACAGGCAGTTTGGTAAATCATGGGAAGGGCACCTCCTGTGTATTTTTTCAACTGCAATAAGTCATTAAAGAGTCTTTTCAACTATAAACATTGAGGGCAAATCAATAATAATTACTGGGATCCTAACCGATGACCAGAATGAATGTGCAGTGGTTCTCCGTAAAGCCTGACAACGCCTGACTAATTGCAAAAAAAAAATTGTACAGAAAAAAAAGGCCATGGTGACATTGGTGCGAGGTCTCGATAGTTTTCTCTCTGCCTATTTCATAAGTTGATGAACTTAGATTTGATAGTTATTGGGTGGATCCTGTGTGTCAGAGGTCTCTGACACACAGGACCTGTTCTCAGCCAAGCGGTCAGTTCAGCTGAACTGTCAGAATTGGCTGAGAGAGAACGATACAGCTTCTATGTATACAGGATACATAGAAGCTGTATCAAGAAAAGTAAAAAAAAAAAAAGTTTTAAATAAAAAGCAGTTCAAAAAGTGCTTAAAATCTCAAATCTACTATTTACAAAAGAAAAACCCATTCAAAGGTTTCCGTCACCACTCTGGTCAGCAAAGTCTAAGGCTGCTCTATGGTCTTCACCAGAGCCCACTACAAGGCAGGTTGGATTTTGCTGCATAGAACCCAGGTTGCTTTTAAAGAATATGATGTTGGACAGGAGGTGCAATTCAGGCAATACCATAACGGATAACCAGACAAGCTCGAAGGGGTGATAAGCAAGCAGTGTACAAAACCAGGAGGAACTAAAAAGTTCAAATCGCCAAACAGAAGGATACAAGGACTTGCAGAGGTCAAAACCAACCGAGAGCAGAAAGTCCAAATCAGTGAGCAGAGGTAATATCCAAAGCCGAGGTCTACTTCAAAGAGTCCAAACAGTCAAGTTGATACAGGGTGTACAAACAGGGGCTTCATCAGACACATGCAAACACAAGAAATCACAAGCAACAATGAGAAAACGGAACAGATTTGAATACTATATTCTTGGCCCTGATATGTAGCAGACCGAGAAATTAGATTGGCTCTGCATCTGAAACCAGTGCCACCCAGCTGGGCTAGTAGTCATGTCAACCTTAAAGTGACGGACATTTCCTAACACTTCCTAGTATCAAAATAAAGAAAATCTGTAATGCATTTTTTTTCTTTATTTTTTACATTATGAGCAAAAAAAAAAGAAACTGATTTTTAGAAGTCGAAAAAGCTTTTTAAAGCAAATGTATACGAAACTGTTAGGGTATGTTCACACTGCTTATTTTCAGCCGTTTTTCGGGCCAAAAACGGCTGACAAATCAGGATAATAACGCCTCCGAACATTTGTCAATTGATTTCAATGGGAAAAACTGCGTTCTGTTCCGATGAGGCATTTTTTTGACAAAAACGCATCATAAAAAGAAGTGCACGTCACTTCTTGAGCCGTTTTTCATTGACTATAGAAAAACAGCTCCAAAAACGTCCGTAAAAAAAATGCAGCGAAAAACGCTTGTTGGATTAAAAAACGGCTGAAAATCAGGGGCTGATTTCCCTTGAAAAGAGCTCTGTATTTTCAACGGTATTTTCTTAACCGTGTGAACATAGCCTGATTCAGGGGCGTAGCTAAAGGCTCATGGACCCCGATGCAAAAGCTCTTATCCCCCCCCCCCGCAAACTTCTCTTGGCCGACAGCCCGCAGCTTTCAGTTGTATCGCTGGGTCTCCTAAGTGACCCAACGATACAGCGCTAGCAGCCAGTGGCGGATTATCATTAGGGCGGTTCGGGCGGCCGCCCGGGGCCCAAGGCTCCCAGGAGGCCCATAGCCACCCGAACCCCCTTATGCCCAGTGGCGTCGCTAGCACCGGAGGGAGCCCCGTGCCAGGACCGCACCTGTCATGAGATGAGGGGAGCTTCGCTCCTACTTAGCAGCCGTGGTCTGTGCTGCTTTAGAAGCTCCCCCTCCAGCCCCCCTTCCCTGCTCTAAACATCTTTCCTCCTGCTGCTAGCAGTCGGGACATGGGGGAGATGAGACTGTCGGCGGGCTCTGTGTCGGGCTGTGAGCAGGAGAAGAGCTGCAGTGAAGACTCACAAATATCCTACATAAAAGGTAAGTGCATGTGTGTTTACAATGTGTACTTTATATGTGTATAATGTGTGTTTACAATGTATACTTTATATGTGTATAATGTGCGTACTCATGTGTACTTTATATGTGTATAATGTGCATATGTATGTATATATATATATATATGTGTGTGTGTGTATATATATGTGTGTATATATATATATATATGTAAAAACAAATAAATCCAGCATCACCGGTAATGTGTGGGTGCAAGCCACAGGGAACAGACCAAGATCCCAGCTATATACTATTCAAAAAAATAGGCAGCACTCCGCAGTAAATGTGAAAAAAGTGGGTACTTAATTGCCCCATGTGCAACATTTCAGCTCTGTCCTCTAAATTTAGCTGCAGAAAAAAAAGCACCATTTCCTGCATTTTTGCTGCAGAAAATGGTGCGTGTTTTGCTGCGTTTTTTTCAATGTTGGGAGATGATGACATCTCTGAAAAAAACGCAGCAATTCAGTCCACTTTCCGCAGCAGGAATTGACATGCTGCAGTACGAGAAATACACACCGCAGGACAAAATGTCTGGTTGGAAATTTTACGCAGCGTCTGGATGAGATTTGGTAAATTTCATTCGCTTTGCTGCTACCGTATTCTGCGTATTTTCCGGGCGGAAAATACGCAGCAATTCCGTTAAGTGTGGACAAGCCCTAATACAGTAGCAGCAGAGTAGATTAAATGTGAACAATTCTCATCACACGCTGCGTAAATGATAAGTGGGGAAAAAAAGCTCAGAAATTGACCTGCGGTGCGGTTTTTTATTCCGCAGCATGTCAATTGTATTTGCGTAAACGCTGCTCATTTGTTTCGGGTTTTCTCCCATTTAATTCAATGGGGAGGTAAAACCAGCAACAAATAACAGATGTTATGTAAAAACGCAATTTAGAAAAAAAATAAATTGTATACTTGCCCAGAATTCTGTTTCTTCGCCCGGGCCGGCCTCCTGGGATGACGTTTCACCCCATGTGACCGCTGCAGCCAATCACAGGCTGCAGCAGTCATATGGGATAAAATGTCATCACAGGGCTGCAGTGTAGCGACGCTGTGTAGAACTATATACAAGGGGGGGAGCGCTGTGTGGCACTATATATAAGGGGGAGTGCTGTGTGATGATATCTACAGGGGGCTGTGTGACGCTCTCTACAGGGGGTTGTGTGTGTGGCTCTATCTACAGGGGTGTGTATGTGGCTCTAGCTACAGGGGGTGTGTCTGTGGCTCTAGCTACAGGGTGTGTGTGTGTGTGTGTGTGTGTGTGTGTGTGTGTGTGTGTGTGTGTGTGTGTGTGTGTGTGTGTGTGTGTGTGTGTGTGTGTGTGTGTGTGTGTGTGTGTGTGTGTGTGTGTGTGGCGCGCTGTC
Organism: Rhinoderma darwinii; assembly: GCF_050947455.1. Taxonomy (NCBI): domain Eukaryota; kingdom Metazoa; phylum Chordata; class Amphibia; order Anura; family Rhinodermatidae; genus Rhinoderma; species Rhinoderma darwinii. The sequence continues at coordinate 88,361,232 of NC_134691.1, forward strand.
TACATGGGGGGTTGGCGCTGTGTCCCTGCACAGTGTGATACTGTCAGTATATAGGGACGCAGCCCTGTGAAAGGGGAATCGTAACACCCATGTTAATGCTTGTGCAAAAAGGTAGTGTTAGCAATAGTTTCGGCGCGGCAGAGTGGCGGTGGTGAAGGGGGGGCCCTAGTTTGGGTAACAGCCCAGGGCCCATGGTTTTCTTAATCCGCCACTGGGCGTCACTAAGGTCTTAAAACGTCAAGGCAAATAGCCCCAATGTGTGTGTGTGTGTGTGTGTGTGTGTGTATATAGGAGACAGCATATCTATAGCACTGCGACCCTATCAACTATGGATGGGATTAGATACAGTTGTTCAGCAGACAGTATCACACATGATTGGATTAGATATAGGGCCCAGCTCGCTGACATTGTGGCTCCAGCGCTGGACCCAGGAAAGGTAAGAATAATAATTGTTTTGCTTCTTTATGAGTTACTAATTATTTTTGTGTGTTTGTGTTAGTTTACAGGTTCGGTCATTGGACTACTTCGGATTCGATGACTACTTCAATGACAGTGTTTTTTTTATTCTCAATGAAATGGTTAATGAGGGTTGTGTGGGTTTTTTTTTATTTCAATAAAATGTTTTTTCTATGTCCTTGTATTTTTTTAAACTTTATTTTTACCACCTTAGTAATAGCTGCCTGCTGATTGACAATGTCCATTACTAAGGCGGGGCTTAATGTTATGCCGGTGCAGAGGCTAACACTAACCCCCATTATTACCCCGGTATCCACCGCCCCCAGGGGTACTGGGAAGAGCTGAGTACGTACCAGTACCCGACCATCTGTAGTGTTGGTCGGGCACTGGGGCGGCCGCAGGCTGGTAGTATTAGGCTGGGGAAGGCCATAAACAGTGGCCCTTCCCACCCTAGTAATGCTAGGCTGCTGCTGTGTTGTATCTGGCTGGTTATGAAAATTGTGGGGGGGGACCCCCACATCGTTCTTTCCAATTATTATTATTTTTTTAAATGACATGGGTTTTTCATAATCAGCCAGATACAATAAAGCAGCAGGCTAGCATTACCTGATCATATCAGCCCGCAGCCGCCCCAGTATCCGACCATCACTACAGATGGTCAAGTACTGGATCGTACCCGGCTCTTCCCGGCACCCCTGGTGGCTGTGGATGCCAGGGTAATAATGGGGGTTAGTGTTAGCCTCTGCTCCGGCTAACACTAAGCCCCGCATTAGTGATGGACGCTGTCAATCAGCTGGTGGCCATTACTAAAGCGGTAGTAATAAAGTTAAAAAAAATACAAAAACATAGAAAAAATATTTTATTGAATTAAAAAACCCACACAACCCTCATTAACCATTTTATTGATAATAAAAAAGCCGTCATCGAAGTAGTCCTCGAATCCGACATAGTCCAACGACAGAACCTGTAAAAAAACACAAGCACAAAAAAAGATCTGTAACACGTGGTAGGCTTAGATACAGGGTCCAGCAAACCGTAATCTTATACAGTATGAGAAAACTGTCTGCTGGAGCCTTGTATCTAAGCCTACCATGTGGTAGGCTTAGATACAGGGTCCAATAGACAGTATCACATATGGGCCCTGTATCTAAGTCTACCATGTGATTGGCTTAGATACAGGGCCCAGCAGACCGCATCACACAATCTGTCATGGGCCCTCTAAGGGTATGTTCACACGGCCTATTTTCAGCCGTTTTTCGGGCCGTAAATGCCCGATAAATCGGAAGCAGAAAGCCTCCAATCATCTGCCCATTAAGTTCAATGGGAAAACGGCGTTCTGTTCCGACAGAGCAGTTTTTCGCGGTGTTTTTTTACGCGTAAAAAATGGCCACGAAAAAGAAGTGCAGGACACTTCTTGGGACGTTTTTGGAGCCGTTTTCCATAGACTCTATTGAAAAAAGCTCCAAAAACAGCCGTAAAAAAAAAAAAAGCGACTTAAAAAACGCAGTGAAAATCGCGAGTGGCAAAGAAAAAGTCTGAAAATCAGGAGCCGTTTTCTCTTGAATACAGCTCTGTATTTTGAGACGTTTTTGACTCTGCGTGTGAACATACCCTAAGCCTGCTACATCGTAGGCTTAAAGGGGTTGTCCAGTCCCTAAACATTGATGGCTGATCCTCAGGATAGGCCTCCAATAGCTGACAGGTTGGGGTCCGACTCCCGGGACCCCGCCAATCAGTTGTTTTGAAGGGGCCGTAGCGCTCGTACGAGAGCTGCTTCCCCTTCATTTCTCTCACTTGCTCAGGTGGGTAAGTACTGTCAGTTACTATAGTAACTTTTTATTGATGTGCGGGGGGCGGCGGACCTTCCTGGCTCCCTGGCTTCAGTGCCCGGTCGCAATTCCGGCCACTGGCCTGAGTAATCAAAATGGTCTAATGTTAAATTAATGTTGAATTTTCTTTTTTGTTTAATAACACCTCATCCTGTGTATGCCGTCAAGTATGCTTATATGAAATGTGGAATTAAATCAAGTGGTAAATATTATTACATATATATTATTATTTGTTATTTTATTTTCACCATATTTATTATAAAGTTGTTAAAATCTTGCTTTTATTATAGTAAAGTTAATAAATATGGGATTGTTTGGTACATTAAATATTAGACTGTGATTTCTAAAGAAGCAATCTGTCAAAATCTGCCAGAATTGACTATCACATGTCATATATTCTAAGGGTATGTTCACACGGCCAAATTTCAGACGTATACGAGGCGTATTATGCCTCGTTTTACGTCTGAAAATAGGGCTGCAATACGTCGGCAAACATCTGCCCATTCATTTGAATGGGTTTGCCGACGTACTGTGCAGACGACCTGTAATTTACGCGTCGTCGTTTGACAGCTGTCAAACGACGACGCGTAAATTTACTGCCTCGGCAAAGAAGTGCAGGGCACTTCTTTGCCACGTAATTTGAGCCGTTCTTCATTGAAATCAATGAAGCACGGCTCAAGGTTTACGAGCGTCTCAGACGCCTCGTAAATTACGAGGAGGAGCTTTTACGTGTGAAACGAGGCAGCTGTTAACAGTCTGTCTTTTCACACGTAACTGCCTCTCAGCGTGTGAACATACCCTAAGAATTATACACTGTAAAACCATGCTACTGTAAATCTAAAGCAGAGCACACAAGCTAGGAAACTCTTACTATTAATAGCTCTGCTATAAAATCCTCAGCTGGTGGTTAGTGTTCAATGTTTAGTCTACATGCATGTTCGTGGAAAAAAAAGAAATGGGTTAAGAAGGAAATTCACAGTAAAAAAAAAGTTCTACATAAACTGAATAGTCAAAAAAGGGTGATACTTTGACACAAGCAACATGGGTCCATTAACCTGTTCCATCCGCACCCAGTCTTCTTTTTTCCTTTTTTGTTTTGTCTTTCCTGCCTTCCAAGAGCTATAACTTTTTTATTTTTCTGCCAAATTAGCTGTAGGAGGGCTTTTTTTTCTTTCCGGGACGAGTTGTAGTATTTATTGGTGCTGTCCTTCGTAAAATCATGCTGGCTGTCACTACGGACAGAAATAGTCAAACCAACCTGATTTGTTTTTATGAGGAGGTGAGCAGAAGCCTAGATAGAGGGGCCGCTGTGGATATAGTGTTTTTGGACTTTTCAAAGGCATTTGACACTGTTCCTCATATACCTCTAATCGGTAAATTAAGGTCTATAGGTTTAGAAAGTATAGTTTGTAATTGGATTGAGAATTGGCTCAAGGACCATATCCAGAGAGTTGTGGTCAATGATTCCTACTCTGAATGATCCCCGGTTATAAGTGGTGTACCCCAGGGTTCAGTGCTGGGACCACTATTATTCAACTTATTTATTAATTATATAGAGGACGGGATTAATAGCACTATTTCTATTTTTGCAGATGACACTAAGCTATGTAATATAGTTCAGTCTATGGAAGATGTTTGTGAATTGCAAGCGGATTTTGACACACTAAGTGTTTGGGCGTCCACTTGGCAAATGAGGTTTAATGTAGATAAATGTAAAGTTATTCATCTGGGTACCAACAACCTGCATGCGTAATATGTCCTAGGGGGAGCTATACTGGGGGGGAATCACTTGTTGAGAAGGATCTGGGTGTACTTGTAAATCATAAGCTAAATAAAACCATGCAAAGTCAATCATCTGCTTCAAAGGCCAGCAGGATATCGTCATGTATTAAAAGAGGCATGGACTCGCGGGACAGGGATATAATATTACCACTTTACAAAGCATTCGTGAGGCCTCATCTAGAATATGCAGTTCAGTTCTGGGCTCCAGTTCATAGAAAGGATGCCGTGGAGTTGGAAAAAATACAAAGAAGAGCAACAAAGCTAATAAGAGGCATGGAAAATCTAAGTTATGAGGAAAGATTAAAAGAATTAAACCTATTTAGCCTTGAAAAAACTCGACTAAGGGGGGACATGATTAACTAAAATAAATATATTAATGGCACATACAAAAAATATGGTGAAATCCTGTTCCTTGTAAAACCCCCTCAAAAAACAAGGGGGCACTCCCTCCGTCTGTAGAAAGAAAGGTTCAAGCTGCAGAGGCGACAAGCCTTCTTTACTATGAGAACTTTGAATCTATGGAATAGCCTACCGCAGGAGCTGGTCACAGCAGGGACAGTAGATGACTTTAAAAAAGGCTTAGATAATTTCCTAGAACTAAAAAGCATCAGCTCCTATGTGTAGAAATTTTTCCCTTCCCTTTCCCATCCCTTGGTTGAACTAGATGGACATGTGTCTTTTTTAAACCGTATTAACTATGTAACTATATAGTTTTTTTTTTATGTTTAACTACTTTTACAAAATAAAAATAATTAGTTAAAAAAATAATTAGTTTTTTGTTGTTTTACGGTGTTCATGTGCGGGCTAAATCACAATATTTTGTAATGAAATCGTTATGGACACTGGGGTATACAATGATGTTTCTTTTTTTATTGTTTCTATTATTTTAGGTAAAAATGGGAAAAGGTATTTTTTTTTAACTTCTTATATTTTATTATATATATATTCCTAACCAGTTCAGGACCGGGCTATTTTGAGCCTTCAGGACCAGACACCGTTTAGCCCTTTTTATCACGTGTTAGTTAAATGGCTATAACTTTTTTATTTGTTGGGCTAACTACGTGATTTTTGCGATGTTTTTTCCATAGACAATGCAGGTTTCTTTTTTTTATTATTTTTATACACATCCTTTTTGCTATTTTAGAATTTTTATTCTTAAAGTTTGAAAATAATAGTAAAAAAATAAGCTTTTTTACGTTTCAGCTATTTTTTTGGTAATAACATAGTTTTACCCTAAATAAGACCTTTTATTTGTGATCGTCATTGTCTACCGTAAATTTTAATACATTACATGTCTATATTAGGGTACCTGGGTCTAGCGTTACGACAATGATTGGCGGGAGGGGAACGTTTTTTTGGGGTTGGTATTTTATGTGTATTTATTATTAATTTTTTTGCACTTTACTTTTATTTTTTTATTACTATGTTCTGTCCCTTAAATGTCAAAAAAGACCTTTGGGGAACTTTATATATTTTTTTTCTTTATTTTACACCATCTTTTTCCACTGTAACTGGAGCTGCACAGCAACCCAAGTTACAGGGGAAATCAGCCCTCTCATAGTGACAATTGTCACTAATAGGGCTGTGCTGGGTCTAGTAAGACCCAGCAGCAGTCTGTCAGTAACGGCACCCGGCGATCATGTGATTAGTCACATGAACACCGGGAGCAATAGAGAGAGCGGCGCGGCCTCTATTCCTATACACAGTGTAAAAGTGATCAGAGAAGACAGAAGCATCAAAAGCTGCTTCTATCCTCTCCCCAGGGTCCCCGGCAGTCACTGACAGCCGGAGACCTGACATTCAGCTGCCCGATCGCTCGGGCAGCAAGTTAAGACCTGAGCCGTAAAAAGTCTATGGCTTAGGTTTTAAGGACCCTGACTGCCGGCCGTAAAAACACAGCCAGTGGCCTCCGGGTCGGACAACTGTTTTAGGTGTCAGTCGGATATTGGCACGTACCTCCACTGTGTCTGGTCCTGCCCTAGGATTTCACTATTTTGGTCAAGGGTTGTAGAGTTTCTGCATGACAACTTTGAGTTTTCCAGGGTTCTCTCCCCTCAGGTGTGCCTCTTGGGCATTATGAATGAGTTAGTACAAGGCTATTATGACAAAATCTTTTTCCGATTTGTTTTGTTCTGTGCACGGAAGGTTATAATTATGGAATGGAAGGCCACGGTGTGTCCTAGTATAGAACATTGGTTACAACTGGTAAATAAGTATATACCATTATATCAGAAATTATACATTAGCAGAGGGTGTCCTGACAAATTCGGGAAGATATGGGCTAGATGGATGGAGATTTCGGACACTGTTGTCTGATAGGTAGGAGTGAGTGACGTGTGACTGGTTGTCTGTTTTTGGTAATAATGGCGGTCAAATGTTGATCCTATTTTCTTCATAATACACTTATATGCACCTGTAATCCGTTAAGTTTTCATGTGGGCTTTTGCACTGTAAGGCCGGATTTACACGAGCGTGTGCGTTTTGCGCGCGCAAAAAAACGCTGCGTTTTGCGTGCGCAAAAGGCAATTGACAGCTCCGTGTGTCATCCGTGTATGATGCGCGGTTGCGTGATTTTCGCGCAGCCGCCATCATAGAGATGAGGTAGTCGACGCCCGTCACTGTCCAAGGTGCTGAAAGAGCTAACTGATCGGCAGTAACTCTTTCAGCACCCTCGACAGTGAATGCCGATCACAATATACACCAACCTGTGAATAAAAAAAGACGTTCAAACTTACCATGAACTGCCTGCTTCCTCCAGTCCGGTCTCCCGGCCGTTGCCTTGGTGACGCGTCCCTCTCTTGTCATCCGGCCCCACCTCCCAGGATGACGTGGCAGGCCCATGAGACCGCTGCAGCCTGTGATTGGCTGCAGCCTGTGCTTGGCCTGTGATTGGCTGCAGCTGTCACTTGGCCTGAATTGTCATCCCGGGAGGTCGGACTGGAGGAAGGAGCCGGGACTTATCGGTAAGTCCGAACTTCTGTTTTTTTTTACACGTATATGTATATTGTGATCGAAAGTCACTGTCCATGGTGCTGAAACAGTTTAAGTCTTTGAGCACCGTGGGCAGTGACTGTCTCCTGACGTCGCGTACCCGAACATTTTTTGCCGGGTTCGGTCAAAACGAGTTCGGCCGAACCCGGTGAAGTTCGGTGCGCTCATCTCTAATTTGACACTCCGTTTGGATGTTTGTAACCAGAAAAGCACGTGGTGCTTTTCTGTTTACATTCATCCTTTTGACAGCTCTTGCGTGATTTTCGCGCATGCAACGCAGGACCGTCCGTGTGGCATGCGTTGTTTTCACGCACCCATTGAAGTCAATGGGTGCGTGTTGCGTGAAAAACGCAAGAATATAGAACATGTCGTGAGTTTTACGCAACGCACTCACGCAGCGCAAAATTCACGCATCGTCTAAACAGCCCCATAGACTATTATAGGTGCGTACGACACGCGTGAAAAGCACGCGCGTCGCACGCGCGTATAATACGCTCGTGTAAATGAGGCCTTATTGTGTTTTTCTATATGAGGATTGTCATTGCCAACTAGTGCGGTTGGTCAGTATGTTATGTATGTTTTTGTGCGCAATTTTGCGCTTTTGTACATTTGTATTTTGAGAAAAAGTTAATAAAGAAAACCTTTTAAAATAAAAAACACAGCCAGTGGTCGGAAACCAGTTAAAACCATTGAAAACCGGGCCTTGAAGACCAAAATATTTTTTTATTTTTCTCTTTGCATTCCGGCAGTCCTAACTTTCAATTTTTTGTACTAAATAGATGTATGAGACTGTTTTTTGCAGAATAAATTGTACTTTATGTAGGTGCCATTTTTTGGTACATATACATTAGCATTTAATTTATATACATTTTTTATTTTGGCAAAAATTCTGTAATAAAACAATTCTGCCTGTTTGGTTTTTGTTTTTTTATGGCATACATCAATCATCATAAGTGATGCTATAATTTAATTATACAGGTTTTTATGGCCGAGACTATATTAAATATGTGTTTATATATTTTAATCTTTGGGGATTTATACACAGCGTTCCAAATTATTATGCAAATGTTATTTTTCGCTGATTTTCCTAAATAGTCGATGCAAATGACAGTCAGTATAATCTTCAAGCCATCAACCGTTGGAGTATAATGCGAATTTTATTGAACAAATCTCCTAATGATAACAGATTTTTTTTTAGAAGTAAAAAACTCAAAATGCACTGTTTCAAATTATTATGCACAACAGAGATCAAAACATTTTAAAGGTTGTAAAGAGAACTAAAATGGTAATTTGTTGCATTTGCAGCATCAGGAGGTCATATTTACAGAAATCAAAAGCTCTTTCAATCAAAAAAAAACTTAACAGGCCAAGTTACATGTTAACATAGGACCCCTTCACAATTCTTGCATCCATTGAATTTGTGAGTATTTGGACAGTTTCCGCTTAAATATCTTTGCAGGGTGTCAGAATAGCCTCCCAGAGCTTCTGTTTTGATGTGAACTGCCTCCCACCCACATAGATATTTTGCTTGAGGATGCTCCAAAGGTTCTCAATAGGATTGAGGTCAGGGGAACATGGGGGACACACCATGACTTTCTCTCCTTTTATGCCCATAGCAGCCAATGACACAGAGGTATTCTTTGCAGCATGAGATGGTGCATTGTCATACATAAAGATAATTTTGCTACGGAAGGCACGGTTCTTCTTTTTGTACCACGGAAGAAAGTGGTCAGTCATAAACTCTACATCCTTTGCAGAGGTCATTTTCACACCGTCAGGGACCCTAAAGGGGCCTACCAGCTCTCTCCCCATGATTCCAGCCCAAAACATGACTCAGCCACCTCCTTGCTGACTTCGCAGCCTTGTTGGGACATGGTGGCCATTCACCAACCATCCACTACTCCATCCATCTGGACCATCCAGGGTTGCACGGCACTCATCAGTAAACAACACGGTTTGAAAATGAGTCTTCATGTATTTCTGAGCCCACTGCAACCGTTTCTGCTTGTGAGCATTATTTAGGGGTGGCCGAATAATAGCTTTATGCACACTTGCAAACCTCTGGAGGATCCTACACCTTGAGGTTCGCGGGACTCCAGAGACACCAGCGGCTTCAAATACCCGTTTGCTGCTTTGCAATGGCATTTTAGCAGCTGCTCTCCTAATCCTATTCATTTGTCTCGCAGAAAACTTCCTCATTATGCTTTTATCTGAACTAACCCGTCTGTGCTCTGAATCAGCCACAAATCTTTTCACAGTACGATGATCACGCTTATGTTTTCTTGAAATATCCAATGTTTTCATACTTTGTCCAAGGTATTGCACTATTTCACGCTTTTCGGCAGCAGAGAGATCCTTTTTCTTTCCCATATTGCTTGAAACTTGTGGCCTGCTTAATAATGTGGAACGTCCTTCTTAAGTATTTTTCCTTTGATTGGGCACACCTGGCAAACTAATTATCACAGGTGTCTGAGATTGATTACAATGATCCAAAGAGCCCTAAGACACAATACCATCCATGAGTTTCATTGAAAAACTAATGATTAAATGTTTGTCACACTTAAATCCAATGTGTATAATAATTTGGAACACGATGTATTTAATAACATTTATTTATTGTAAAAAAAAATTGCATTTGTGTTTTGTTTTTATTTTTCAACATTACTTGTTTTTTATTCAAATCTCTGATCTCCACCGTTAGAGCTTGGCTGTGGCTGTGTATTACATCTTCTGTCCCACTCATTATCACACGAGCAACACTTGCTGTGATCTGAAGGACGAGAGTGTTCTGGTTGGCCATGCTTATCTTGTGTAAAGTAGTTAAATCCAAAGTCTGATGGCTATTTTGATGTCACAGGGATGGTTGCCAGGTCTTTTCTAAGTCTTAGGCTACATTCACATGAGCGTATTAGATTCACGTGCGTGAAAAACGCGCGTGAATCTGGTCTGTGTGTGTTGCGTTATACATCAGTGGGCTTTGCGAGTGGCATGCGTTATTTGCACACTCTCAAAGCAGATCTTTTTTATTTTTTTTATTATTTATAATTGAATTGATGCACAAGTCACACATCACACACTGATGACTTCAATGGGTGCGTAGGTGCATGAAAACGCACCAATATAGGACATGCAGTGAGTTTCACGCAGCGGACTTTCGCTGTGTGAAAACTCACGCATGTGTGAATGGCCCCATTGAAATCAATTGGTCCGTGTGCTGCGCGAGATTTCCATGCACAGCACACGGATGTTATTTACGTTCGTGTGAATGGGCCCTTAGCAGTGGTGTATAAGTAGTATGCCTGTGTATATGTTGCATGTGGGTGTGCTTTTTACAAATGTAAGCCTGTCCCTGACTCTTCATATGAGTGACTGTACGCCTGCCTCCGACTTTCCATATGAGTGATAGGGCATGCACAGACGTGGCGGAGTTCTTCCGCAACTGTCCGCATCAATGCCGCACAGAATCTGCGTTGCAGATTCTGTTGCGGCTTTGCCTAAAATGGGCATTAAATTGATGCGGACTAGCCATTGCGTATTGAGGTGAAAGTGCTTCCCTTCTCTCTATCAGTGCAGGATAGAGAGAAGGGACAGCACCTTCCCTTGTAAAAGTAAAAAGAAATTCATACTTACCGGCCGTTGTCTTGGTGACGCGTCCCTCTTTCGCTATCGAGCCCGACCACCCTGGATGACGCGGCAGTCCATGTGACCGCTGCAGCCTGTGATTTGCTGCAGCCGTCACTTGGACTGAAACGTCATCCTGGGAGGCCGGACTGCAGGAAGAAGCAGGGAGTTCTCGGTAAATTCACTGTATAAATTGATATAAATATAATTGTGCTCCCACAATATAAGGAAATTAGAAGGTTCACTGAAGTGACAACTGAGTAAAATATACCTTTTAATAGTAACTCGTTTTAAAAACAGGGGTAACACACCACTGTGAAATTAGCCCCACCGTGAAAATTTAAAAGCGTATTAAACAAAAAACACTGAGTAATTATGATAAATATATCTCAGTGTTTGTAACAATGTTTCACTGAAAACAGCATTTAACCTGGGCACAACAGTAGTACAATCCCCAAAGTGCACCAGTGTCCGTAAACAAAACACCGGATCTCCTAGCGCTGGGTGTAAAACAATGCTACTGTCCCCTATGCAGACATTCCATATATAATGAACGACCCTACGCGTTTCAGGTACTCATCCTCAGGGGTCCGTATCTTGGTCACTCTGGCCTCATCACCAGCGATAATAGTATTCAACAGCAGATATTCTGCTGTGCGTCATGGGAAGATGCTCGTATCGATGTCAACGGCATACTTCATTGCAGGCGCTGGGTTACTATAAGCACCAAACTCCACCCCTCGTTTTTGGCGGCGCTACATGAACTGACCAATCACAACACCCTCTCGATTCGTGACACCTGCCCATGTGACCCCCCGCCGTCAGCTGACAGCCAGGGGTCATCATCTCGGTAAGCATGAACTTCTATTTTTTTTACAGGTTGATGTATATTGTGATCGGAAGTCACTGTCCAGGGTGCTGAAACAGTTACTGCCGCTCTTTTAACTCTTTCAGCAACCTGGACAGTAACTATTTACTGACGTCGCCTAGCAACGCTCCCGTAATTAATTTTTTGCGGGACAGATTGAAGTTTTTATTGGTACTATTTTTGGGTACATGCGACATTTTGATCACTTTTTATTCTTTATTTTTGGAGTGGTGGTGACCAAAAAAATTGCGATTCTGTCGTAGTTTTTTATTGATTCTTTTTGGGGTGTTCATTGAGTGGGAAAAATAACATTATAGTTTTATAGTTGGGGTCGTTACGAACGCGCTGATACCAAATATGTGTACTTTTTAAACGTGTTCATTTTTTTCTTTAACCCCTTCAGGACTGAGCCACTTTTGGACCAAATGACAGAGCCTCATTTTTTAAATCTGACGTGTGTTACTTTATGTGGTAATAACTCGGGAATGCTTTTACCTATCCAAGCGATTCTGAGATTGTTTTCTCGTGACATATTGTACTTTATGTTAGTGAAAAAATCTGGTCGATATATTGAATATTTTTGTGTGAAAAACACCAAAATGTAGTGAAAATTTGCAAAAAATTAGCATTTTCTGAATTCAAATGTATCTGCTTGTAAGACAGATAGTTATAGCACACAAAATAGTCCCTAGCTAACTTTTCCCACATGTCTACTTTAGATTGCCATCATTTTTTGAACATGATTTTATTTTTCTAGGACGTTACAAGGCTTATAAATTAGCAACAATTTCTCACATTTTCAAGAAAATGTCAAAAACCCATTTTTTTAGGGAACAGTTCAGTTGTCAAATGGCTTTGAGGGCCTTATATATTAGAAACCCCCACAAATCACCCCACTTTAAAAACTGCACCCATCAAAGTATTCAAAACAGCATTCAGAAAGTTTTTTTTAACCCTTTAGGCGTTTCACAGGAATTAAAGCAAAGTAGCGGGAAAATTTACAAATTTCATTTTTTTTGCAGAAATTCCATTTTAATCCATTTTTCCTGTAATACTGAAGGTTTTTACCGGAGAAGCACAACTGAATATTTATTGCCCTGATTCTGCAGTTTTTAGAAATATTCCACATGTGGCCCTAGTGCGCTACTGGACTGAAATACCGGCCTCAGAAGCAAAGGAGCACCTAGAGGATTTTAGGGCCTTCCTTTTCTTATATATTTCAGGCACCATGTCAGGTTAGAAGATGTCTTGTGGTGCCGAAACAAAGGAAACACCCCAAAAAATACCCCATTTTGGAAACGACACACCTTGAGGAATTCATCTAGGGGTGTAGTGAGCATTTTGACCCTACAGGTGTTTCATAGATTTCATTAGAATTGGGCAGTGAAAATGAAAAATTACATTATTTTCCAATACCATGTAGCTTTACCTCAAAATTTTTATTTTTTTCAACAAATAAATGATAAAAAGCACCCCAACATTTGTAAAGCAACTTCTCCAGAATACGGAAATACCCAACATGTGGTCATAAACGGCTGTTTGGGGAAGCGGCAGGACTCAGAAGGGAAGGCATGCAATTTAGCTTTTGGAGCGCTGATTTTGCTGGATTAATTTCTCTGCACCATGTCGCATTTGTAAAGCTCCTAAGGTACCAGTACAGTGGAAACCCCCCAAAAGTGACTCCATTTAGGAAACTAAACCCCTTGAGGAATTCATCTAGGGGTGTAATGAGCATTTTGACCCCACAGGTGTTTCATAGATTTCATTAGAATTGGGCAGTGAAATTTAAAAATTACATTATTTTCCAATAAGATGTAGCTTTACCTCAAAATTTTTATTTTTTTCAACAAATAAATGATGAAAAGCACCCCAACATTTGTAAAGCAACTTTTCCAGAGTGCGGAAATACCCAACATGTGGTCATAAACTGCTGTTTGGGGAAGCGGCAGGACTCAGAAGGGAAGGCACGCCATTTAGCTTTTGAAGTACAGATTTTGCTGGTTTGATTTCTCGGCACCATGTCGCATTTGTAAAGCTCCTAAGGTACCAGTACAGTGGAAACCCCCCAAAAGTGACTCCATTTAGGAAACTATACCCCTTGAGGAATTCAACTAGGGGTGGAGTGAGCATTTTGACCCCCCAGGTGTTTCATAGATTTCATTAGAATTGGGCAGTAAACATGAAAAATTTAATTTTTTTCCACTAAGACGTAGCTTTAGGTAAAAATGTTTCATTTTCTCATCAAATAAAGGAGAAAAATCACCATAACATTTGTAAAGCAACTTCTCCAGAGTATGGAAATACCCCATATGTGGTAATAAAGTACTGTATGAATACACATCAAGGCTCAGAAGGGAAGGAGCGCCATTTCGCTTTTGGAGAGCAGATTTTGCTGGATTGGTTTTTCTGCGCCATGTCGCTTTTGCAAAGCCCCTTAGGTACCAGTACAGTGGAAACTACCCAAAAGTGACTCCATTTGGCAAACTACACCCATTGAGGAATTCATCTAGGGGTGTAGTGAGTATTTTGACCCCACAGGTGTCTCATAGATTTTATTAGAAATGGGCAGTGAAAATGAAAACTTACATTATTTTCCAATAAGACGCAGCATTAGTTAAACATTTTTCATTTTCTCAACAAATAAAGGAGAAAAAGCACCGTAACATTTGTAAAGCAACTTCTTCAGAGTACGGAAATACCCCACACGTGGTCATAAATTGCTATTTGGACACACAGCAAGGCTCTAAAGGGAAGGAGCGCCATTTAGTATTTGGAGTGGAGATTTTATAAGATTTGTTTTTTGACACCATGTTGCATTGAGCTATAGTACCAGTACAATGGTACCCCCCGAAAAATTACCCCATTTTGGAAACTAGATCCCTCAAAGAATTGATCTAGGGGTGTAGTGAGCATTTTGACCGCACAAGTGTTTTGCAAAAATGAGTAAACAATAGATATTGCAGATTGAAAATGGCTGTTTTCAACAAATATGCCATTTCATTGCCCAATGTGTTGTGCCCAGCTTGTACCACCGTAGACACACATCCCATAAATTGTTAAGCGGGTTCTCCAGAATACCCCATATGTGGTCATAAATTGCCGTTTGGGCTCACTGCCAGGCTCAGTTGGACCACCATTTGGCTTTTGAAGCGCAGATTTTGCTTGGTGTATTAGTGGTATTTCAGCTTTTAATGTTGGGGCATATGTGAGCTGGGCGGAGTACATCAAGGGTATGTATGTAAGCTGGGCGGAGTACATGAGGGTATATGTAATATGCGCGGGTACATCAGGCTATATGTAAGCTGTGAGGAGTACATCAGGGTATATGTAAGCTGGGCGGAGTACATCAGTGTATATGTAATATGTGCGGGTACAACAGGCTATATGCAAGCTGTGCGGAGTACATCAGGGTATATGTAAGCTGTGAGGAGTACATCAGGGTATATGTAATATGTGCGGGTACATCAGGGTATATGTAAGCTGGGCGGAGTACATCAGGGTATATGTAATATGTGAGGAGTACATCAGGGTATATGTAAGCTGTGAGGAGTACATCAGGGTATATGTAATCTGTGCGGAGTACATCAGGGTATATGTAAGCTGGGCGGAGTACATCAGGGTATATGTGAGCTGGGCGGAGTACATCAGGGTATATGTAAGCTGGGCGGAGTGCATCAGGTCATAATAGGATGATGTAATAATGGGGAGAATGAATAATCCATGGATTGGTGTGGTACGCTTTGAACCAATCCTTTATACACAGGCCGGGTTTATTGGGTATTATACAGAATATCTGCGCTCCAGTATTGCCTTATATTTGACTTCTTCATTAGCCCTATAAGCCGCACAAGGCCCTAAAGTTTCCTAATCTCCGCTGCGTCTACAGGGTCCCCCTGTGGGGTCCAGCAGATGACGATGTGGGATATTTAGTGAAATTCTACTGGACCTAAAAATGAGTCTGGGCCGTCATTTAGAATCATTTTGCATCATTGCGTTTTGAGAGTCATAACGTGTTATTTTTCTGTTGACGGAGCTGTGTGAGGGCGCGTTTTTTGTGGAACGAGCTGTAATTTTTATTGGTTCCATTTTGGGGTACATGCAATTTTTTTTTATCACTATTTATTCCATTTTTGGAAGATGAGGAAACCAAAAAACAGCCATTCCAGCACGTTTCTTTTTGTTTTTTTTTACAGTGTTCACCGTGCCGTATAAACAACATGTTAACTTTATTCTGCGGGGCGATACGATTACAGCGACACCAAATTTATATTGTTTTTTACATTTCACTTCGTTCCCACAATAATAATACTCTTTTCTAAAAAAATCATGCTTTAGTGTCGCCATTTTCTGAGAGCCGTAACTTTTTTATTTTTTCGTTGATATCGCTGCGGGAGGGCTTGTTTTATGCGTGGCGAACTGTAGTTTCTATTGGTACCATTTTGCGTTACTTGCAACTTTTTGATCACTTTTTATTAAAAAAATTTGGAGACAAGATGACCAAAAAATAAAATGCAGTCATTGTTTTTTATTAAATGTTTTTTTACGGTGTTCACCGTGCGGTAAAAATTATGTGATATTTTTATAGATCAGGCCGTTCCAAATGCGGCGATACCTATTATGTATTGTTTTTTTCCATATTTTCAGGTTTTTTTAATAATAAAGGAGTTGATCAGGGAAACAGGGCAAGTGTTGTTTTTATTATTTATTTATTATTTATTAACTTTTATTTATTTATTTTTCTTTCACATTTTTTTTTAAATTTTTTGACTTTTTCTTTTACACTGACCTGGGGACTTGAAGATCTGGTCTTCTGATCCCCGCTACGATGCACTGCACTACTTATGTAGTGCAGTGCATCGCAACTGTCATTTTTCATTTGACAGTTAGCGTATTAGGTCCTGCCTCGGGCAGGACCTAATAGGCTACCGTACCTGGGCAACCAGGAAGCCTAGTAACGGCTTCCTGGTTGCCATAGCAACAATCGCCACCCGCGATCTACCGTGGGGGGGCCCCGGGGGTTACAGAGGGAGCTCCCTCCCTCTGTAAACCACTTCAATGCGGCGGACTTCATTGACAGCCGCATTGAAGGGGTTAAATGGCTGCGATCGGCGGTAACAGCCATCGCAGCCATTGCAGCGGCATGTCAGCTGTGTATAACAGCTGACAGCCGCTGAAGATAAAGCGCACACAACTCCTGTGCTCGCTTTATCTGCAGGGCGTAACTGTACGCCCGTCTGCGGGAAATCACTTTGATTTCGGACGTACAGTTACGCCCAATCGCGGGAAAGGGTTAATGAAAGTCTTATTATAAGGAAAAAAAGCATTTTGTGTTTATAGAACTTATAATTCATTTTTACCGTTTTAAAAAAAAACAAAACATTTATTACTTATTTTTACTTTTTTTACTTGCCCCACTAGGGGACATTTAGACTTGCAGCTTTGATCGCTGCTAGAGTACATTACACTACACACATAGTGTAATGTACTCTAACGGTCATTGTGACGTAACTGTCACACTGACAGGAAGCCGAGGAGGAACGGCCGGAGGCTGCTCCTCCGAGGCTTCCGTACATGGCAAACCGGAGGTCATTGTCTGGCCTCCGATTGCCACAACAAGCATCGGCAGCCCCCACAATCACTTCGTGGGGGCTGCCGATGTTCTTCAAACCACTTAAATGCGGCGAGTCCAATCCGTCACCGCATTTAAGGGATTAATTGCCGAAAGCAGCAGCGATGGTCCACTGACCGGCAAGACTGATGTGACAGCTGTCTAGGACAGCTGTCAGCACGGGCTTGTCACTCTGTGTTTACACAGAGTGACAGTTTGAAATACTGACGAAAATGAACGTCATGGTGCGCGATCTAGCAGCTGACCATGACGTTCATTTTCGTCATAGGTCGGGAAAGGGTTAAACAATAAATATTTGTTGTGCAATATTTAGGGTAGAAAATATCCTATGTCTTTATTAATGTCAATCATTCCTGAACATTCCTTATCACGACTACAAGTACACTTTATGGACAAAAAGTATTGGGACACCTACACATTACACCTACAGGAGCTTTTGTGACATCCCATTCTAAATCCTTAGGCATTAAGTTGGTCCCCCATTTGCAGCTATAACAGCTTCCACTCTTCTGGGAAGATTTCTACAATATTTTGGAGTGTGTCTGTGGGAATTTTTGCCCATTCACCCAGAAGATCATTTGTGAGGTGTGAGACAGTGACAGGTAAAGTCATTGAGGGAAGGTACATTTCCCCTAGAATCCTGTCATATGTATCCTAGGCTCCAGGGAATGAGTATTTTTTGCAATAGAAAGCTCTAGCTTTCCAATCTTGGCTTAAGGAAAAGCCGGAAAAGGGACCTGGAGTTGGATTGGGGAAGAGCAGGGCGGGTTCCCCAATCCCTAGTCCATCTCTGTTTGTAGGACAAGGCTGCTGCTCAATTAGCTACACCTGCAGCCTGTGTATAAAAAGGTGCAGACACTGTGTGTGTCAGTCTCACCCCTGACTCAGACCGAGACTACTAAGTCTGGAGTAGCCTGTATTCTATGTGAGTAAAGACCTGTGTTACTTTGTGTCCAGTGCCTGGTAGGAAGGCACTTGGTATAGTTAGATAATATCTTGTTTAGTTAGTGCTCAGACGAGCAGGATTTATTTTGTATTTTGCCTTGTTGTACAAGAGGCTGTTTCTTTGACAAGAATAAAACACAGGCAAAGCCCTGTTATGAACTTTAATGCACGGTGTCCCTGTCTCTGGCTACTAAGAAACCGCTGTACCAACCTCTCCTGATGCTAAACCCTCACATATGGTGGCCGATGCGGGCACGTTCTTAAAGAGACATACACCTATTTAAAAGGACTTTTGCTGCTCCAAGCGGAAAGTCGTTGCTAGGGGCAACAACGCATTTTTTTTCCCCCCCGAGAGTGCTTTGAAGTGTATGTCTTGGGTGAAGGCGGCAACAGGGCTTGAAAAAGAGACTGTTAAAATGGATGAAATACTTAAACAGCTGATTCAGGCTAATATCAACCAGGGGAAGATAAGCACAGCTCTGCAAGAAGCCAACGCGACTCAGCGAATGGTGTATGAGGAAGCCATGCGTGCACAGGCTGAAACCAATATTCTGCTAGGTGAAGCCCACAGACTGGCCTTAAAAGAACAGCAGCAAATTAATCGCCATTTGCAAGACCAAATTCAGGCCTCAGTGGAGAGGTCAGCGGGGCCTCATGGTTTGCACCAATCCACTCGTGCAGCGGTACAGACATCTCTGCAGAAGATGACACCCACCGACGACATTGAGGACTATCTCATGGTGTTTGAGCGAGTGGCAGAACGAGAGAAGTTATCTTCAGATCAGTGGGCAGCAGTGGTGGCACCTTTCATAACCGGAGAGCCGCAAAAGGCGTACTTTGATCTCAATGAGCAGGATGCCAAGGATTACTCCAAGCTGAAGGGTGAGATCCTTGCCCGTCTGGGTGTTAATATGAATGTGCGTGCTCGACGGGTGCACAACTGCACTTTTGTGGAACACCTACCTGCCCGATCACAAATGTATGATCTTGTCCATCTTGCAAGGAAATGGCTACAGCCAGAGGAATCAACCCCTGCGCAGATCGTGGAGAGAGTGGTGCTTGACAAATACATCCGCTCCTTACCACCGAAGGTTCAGCGTTGGGTCGGTCAAGGAGATCCTACAGATGCGGAACAGCTGGTGAACCTGATTGAAAGGTACAGAGCTACTCAGGATCTACTCCAAGAAGTACCGCCTGTATGTTCTAACCCCAAGAACAGCAAATCGTGCGGAGCACCCGGTAAGACTGTTCCATTTACTAGAGGGGTGAGAATCGTCTTTAAGGGAGGTGGTTCAGAAGGGGAGCAGACGGAGGGAAGAAATCCCAGAGAGACACTGAAGGCCAGACCAGGGTCTCAAGTTGGGGACCGGGGCCGCATACAGTGCTGGCGGTGTTATGGACCTGGGCATATTGCTGCCAATTGTCCCCTGACTACTGAGCCAATGGAGTGTGATACAGCAAGGCGAATATCCTTGTTTGCACGTCCTGTTTGTTCTGCTGAGATGGTTTACGAGACTGAACAACAAATGTGTGTCATAAAAGTGGAAGGGTGTACTGTGAGTGCCTTGCTGGATTCTGGGAGTCTGGTTACCCTGGTGCATGCCAGCCTGATAGACCCTGGAACATTCAGAGGACATAGTATAGGGGTCCTATGCATTCATGTGGACACTAAAGAATACCCCACCGCTTGGCTCACTCTAGAGACTTCCTGTGGAACCGCTTGCCATGAAGTGGGTGTGGTCACATGGCGGTTAACCAGCATTTGCTGTATCGGATAGATAACATACGTGGGGAGGTTGTTGAACAGCTGGTGATACCCCAACCGTATCGTAAAACGGTGTTGGACCTGGCTCATAAACACGTGCTGGGTGGACATCTAGGTTGCGAAAAGACCAGAGAGCGTATCTTACAACGTTTCTTCTGGCCGGGGGTATATACGGAAGTTCAGAGGTATTGCGAGTCCTGCCCGGAGTGTCAGATAACGGCTCCTATGCCACATTTTAGGAGTCCGCTAGTGCCTTTGCCTATCATTGGGATCCCTTTTGAAAGAATTGCCATGGATCTGGTCGGCCCTTTAGTCAAATCCTCTAGACGACATCAATATATCCTAGTGGTGTTGGACTATGCCACATGCTACCCTGAGGCAGTCCCTTTGCGAAATTCCTCTTCAAAAGCCATTGCAAGAGAGTTGTTTTACATGTTTTCCCGTACTGGTTTATTTAAGGAAATCCTTACCGATCAGGGAACTCCCTTTATGTCCAAAATCACCAAGGAATTATGTAAACTGCTGAAAATTAAACACCTGCGTACCGCTATATATCACCCTCAAACTGATGGTCTTGTCGAAAGATTCAATAAGACATTAAAACGCATGTTGAGGAAGGTGGTTAGTAAGGATGGGAAGGATTGGGACTGTCTTCTGCCCTATTTGATGTTCGCTGTACGTGAAGTTCCTCAATCATCCACAGGGTTTTCTCCTTTTGAACTTGTATACGGCAGACAACCCCGTGGTCTCCTGGACATAGCCAAGGAAACCTGGGAGCAAGAGTCCACACCTTATAAGAGTGTAATTGAGCATGTCATGTTGATGCAAGTCCGAATCGCTGCGGTCATGCCGATAGTTAAGGAACACTTGGAGCAAGCTCAGGATGCTCAGAGCAGGGTGTATAACCGAACTGCTAAAGTTAGAAATTTTAACTCTGGTGATCGAGTGTTGGTCTTAGTGCCAACCGTAGAAAACAAATTTCTTGCCAGATGGCAAGGGCCATATGAGATAATTGAAAAGGTGGCATAGTTGAACGTGAGTGCTTGGCCATTAAGTGGGCACTTGAGTCCCTGAGATATTATTTATTGGGTCGTCGGTTTAGGTTGGTTACAGACCACTCTCCTGTTACGTGGATGTGTCAAGCTAAAGAGAGAAATTCAAGAGTTACACGGTGGTTTCTTACTTTGCAGAACTTCAAATATACTGTGGAACACAGAGCAGGAAACCTGCAGGGCAATGCTGACGCTTTGTCTAGGACACACTGCCTTGTAGCTAAATGTGTCCGATCCCACGGGCTCGAACAGAGGAAGAGGGTATGTGAGACAGTGACAGGTAAAGTCATTGAGGGAAGGTACATTTCCCCTAGAATCCTGTCATATGTATCCTAGGCTCCAGGGAATGAGTGTTTTTTGCAATAGAAAGCTCTAGCTTTCCAATCTCGGCTTAAGGAAAAGCCAGAAAAAGGGCCTGGAGTTGGATTGGGGAAGAGCAGGGCGGGTTCCCCAATCCCTAGTCCATCTCTGTTTGTAGGACAAGGCTGCTGCTCAATTAGCTGCACCTGCAGCCTGTGTATAAAAAGGTGCAGACACTGTGTGTGTCAGTCTCACCCCTGACTCAGACCGGAGACTACTAAGTCTGGAGTAGCCTGTATTCTATGTGAGTAAAGACCTGTGTTACTTTGTGTCCAGTGCCTGGTAGGAAGGCACTTGGTATAGTTAGATAATATCTTGTTTAGTTAGTGCTCAGACGAGCAGGATTTATTTTGTATTTTGCCTTGTTGTACAAGAGGCTGTTTCTTTGACAAGAATAAAACACAGGCAAAGCCCTGTTATGAACTTTAATGCACGGTGTCCCTGTCTCTGGCTACTAAGAAACCGCTGTACCAACCTCTCCTGATGCTAAACCCTCACAGAGGTCAGACACCGCTGTTGGAGGAGAGGTCTTTGCTCGCAATCTCTGTTTTAGTTCATACCAAAGGTGTTGGATGGGGTTGAGAACAGGGCTCTGTGCAGTCCAGTCAAGATCTTCCACACCAAACTCACCCAACCATGCCTTTATGGACCTTGCCTTGTTTCACTGGGGCACAGTCATGCTGGAACATACAAGGCCTCCCTCAGACTGTTCCCATAAAGTTGGAAGTTACAATTGTCCAAAATGTCTTGATATGCTGAAGACTTAAGAATTCTCTTCTCTGGAACTAATGGGACTGGGCCAAACCCTGACAAACAACTCCATAGCATTATCCCTCCTCCACCAAACTTTACAGTTGGCACAGACTCATCCATCAGACTGTCAGATAGAGAAGCGTGATTCATCACTCCACAGAACACGTTTTCATTGCTCCAGAGTCCAGTGGTGACGTGCTTTACACCACTTCATCCGACGCTTGGCATTGTGCTTGGTGATATAAGACTTGCATGCAGCTGCTCGGCCATGGAAACGCACGCCATGAAGCTCCCGATGCACAGTTTTTGTGCTGATGTTAATGCCAGAGGAGGTTTGAGAATCTGCAGTTCTTGAGTCAGCAGAGCGTTGGTGACTTGCACTATGACTTACACATTGCACCTCAGCAATCGGAGACTCCACTCTGTAACTTTACGCGGTCTGTGACTTTGTGACTGAGTTGCTGTGATTCCTAAACGCTTCCACTTTGCATTATTAATAGCACTTACAGTTGATCGTGGAATATCTAGGAGGGAAGAAATTTCATGAACTAAATTGTAGCAATGGTATCATCCTATTACGGTACCACGCTGGAATTCAGTAAGCTCTTAAGAATGATCCAGTCTATCAAAAATGTTTGTAAAGGCGACTGCATGGCGAGGTGCTCGATTTTATACACCTGTGGCAATGGGACTAAATGAAAAATCTGAATTCAATGATTAAGAGATGCGTCCCAATAATTTTGTCCATGTAGTTTATAAAATGAGCTCTCATCAGACTAAAGAAAATGACATAGAATGCTCTTAATGCAAAAATAAAGGTAGAACAGCAGGCAGAATTTATCATGCAAAAGGAGACATGTTGTCTTATTTTCATCTTGGTAATAATAGTCACACATTTCAGGAGATGTGATTTGCAGATATAGGGATCCATGTAACAAACTTCTATCTAATTTGCATCCTTGTTTACTATTCATGAAATGTGGGAAGATGATCTTGCAGAGATCTAGAGAGTCTTTAGGTTAATGCTCCTTGGGAAAAGTATGCAAAAAAACTCTCCTCTATAATGAATAAAACTGTCTCAAATAGTGCTACCGATAGTTGGCTATACAACCTATATTAAAAAAAAAACAATCCTTGTTAAATGGATATTCGTATTTCAGATATTTATGGCATATCAACAGGTTATGCGATAAATGTCACTGGGGCCCGCATCTATCTCAAAAACGAGTTTACCCCGTCCCCGCCTGGTGAGGCAATCCCTGGTCGCTGCATTCATATGGGAAACTCAGTGGCAAAGTGGCTGAGATTACGGAAACAGCCAAGTTTGCTGAGCTACACTGTTTCCGTATCTCCCATAGAAGTGAATGGGAGTTAATGAAACAGCTTAGCACAGCGATCTGTGCTTTTTCCGTAACTGTCAAGTTCAGGAAACAGAGTAAATCGCCGTGCTATGTAGTATCTGTAACTCCCATTCACTTCTAAGGGAGTTATGGAAAAAACATAGCTAAGGCTGTGTTCACATCAGCGTTGGTTTCCGTGGAGGGGTTCCGTCGGGCCTTTCCATCGGAGGAACCCATCAACTGAAAGGCAAACGGAAACCATACGTTACATTTGCATTACCATTGATTTCAATGGTAATGCTTCCGCGTTTGCAATACCATTGATTTCAAAGGTAATGCTTCCGTTGATAATTGATTAAATAAAAAAAACGGAAACCTTACACAACGGTGACAAATGTAAACCATAAGCAACGGAAGCAATACCATTGAAATCAATGGTAATGCAACCGGAACCTATGGTTTCCATTTGCATTTCCGTTGAGGGGTTCCTCCGACAGAAAGGTCCAACTGAACCCCTTAACGGAAACTAATGCTGCTGTAAACAGGCCCTAAGCAAGCTCAACTGTTTCCGTAAGCACTGCCACCACTCTACTGAGTCTCCACCTGGATATTGTGGCCAGTGGCCGCCTCACCATGCAGGGTCTGTGGACCCCCAATTTTCAAGATAGATGTGGGTCCCAGGCCATCTATCAAACGTTTATGTCCTGTGGCTATGCCATAAATGTCTGAGATGGAACTACCCCTTTAAGTATTAACAAAAATGATTAAAAATAAAAAAGAGTCGCACTGGAAAATGTTGATGGCATTACAGGGGCACAAATAATGTATTCATGAATAGCAGAAGACACTGTGCTCCTTCATATCCATAAAGTGCAATAGTGCATGATAACAATTATAATCACCACATCACACATAAGCTACAAAGGGAGTGTTAACAATAAGATCTTACCCATATAACAGAGTCCACTTTAATGACACCAACACCAATGCGCGTTTCAATGAAAGCCTTTGTCTAGTGGTGGAGTCATGCGATTAACTGTCCTATATATATACCTTTATGCAGCCAATCCAAAAGGGGCGAAACATATGTGTTTACTAATTACCGCATGTCAGTGTACAGTACATAAAGTCCGGAGCATACATTTAATATTAAATAGTGCCTTCCTCGATATTGAGTGCATATGGTAGCATGCAATGAGGGGATGTGTTTTGGAGGACGGACATATTGAAAGGAATCAAGTGCATAAAAAACAGGCGCATAGATTAATACAAATTAATGCAAAGTGTGAAAAGGATAATAATGTGAATGCAGACAAGCAACTAGTGTAAATATGGATGATAATTAATGTTCCGTACATGATAAGTGACAACATCAATATGGCCACAAAAGATCAAGCATCAAGCATATGCTGATCCAAAATGACCTAACATAATATCAATTATAAATAGTAGTGAAAAATAAGTATTGCAACAAGTGGTTCAGACAAAAAAGAAGCAAGACAATTATAATATTGTGCATATATAAATCACAAATGTGTTGAAAAAATAAATAAATGTTGGATTCAATTTCTCATAGCTGACCATCCACTCACATCCACTAACATTAAATAAATAGACAAAAATATTTTATATGTGTACACATATGTGAAAAGTTTTAAAACATAATACAAACAATAGAAATTCACAATAAATAAAATAAAATAGCAAAAAAACACCACTAAGGCCCCATGCACATGACCGTAAAAAACCTCAGTTTTTGCGAACCGCAATTGCGGTCCGCAAAAACGGAGCCATTCACTTTCATTGAACACTGACACCTTTCCGTAGCACTACGGAAGGGTGTCAGTGCCGTGGAAATGTTCTGGGAATTATGGAACATGTCCGTTCTTTCGCATTTTGCGGGCCGTGCTCCCATACTTTGTATGGGAGCACGGACCGAAAATGCGGCTGACAGTCAGCGGCCGGCCGTGCCCGCAATCGCGGGCCGTGATTGCGGGCACGGTCGTGTGCATGGGGCCTTAGACAATGACAATCAGAGGAACATTGCGAAACTCAAAGCCTCATTCTAGGCCCTTTGGTCGCAGAGATTTTAATCCCCAGATCCACATTCTTTTACAATGAGCCAATATATTTGGTAGATCACCTCCTCACAATCCCAAATGAACATGGCCGATATCCCTCACTTTAATATTTTTTTTAATTACATTGATGATACAACTTAAACTGGTTGGGGATAGGTTTCAGTTTCTCCACATCCTCCTTGTCAGCTTCTGTGTGTCTGACATGTTCTCTTACATGTTCTTTCAATTCCCTGCTTGTCAGTCCCATATAAATTGAGGCACACGGTTACACGGCATAATAGACCCCTCCTTCAGTGGAACAGATAATATGTTGTGTAATTTTGTATGTTTGTGTGCCATCTCAATAAGAAATGTAAACTCATTTGCTTGCGTTATGTTTGGGCAAGCAATGCACTTTCCACAGGGATAGCATCCCCTCTTAGGTTCTTTAGACTCAAAAAATTGTCCAGGGGGAACTGGTTTGAGTAACTTTAGACCAACAGGTCCCTAAAATTTTTAGTACGGCTTACTGCAAGTGTCGGGAGAGAGGTTAAGAGAACCTGCCAATGTTTTTGTATACATTCCCTAAATTCCTTCCATCTAGAATGGTATGATGTTATAAATCTCATCTGATTATTATTTCCACACCTCTGTCTCTGTAGTGGCTATAGGTGGCTAAATGTTGAAAAAGAAGCAAGAAAATGACTATTTTGCATTACCTTAAAGGTTTTTTTCCAGAACATTTATCACCTATTCGCAGGATAGGTGATAAATGAATGATTGCTGAGGGCCGCACCGCGGGATGTTTTTTGGTTTTAAAATAACCATACAATTTTGTGACACTAAATATCATTTTGTGTCAGAAAATGTCATTCTGTGAAATAAAATACAATTTTGTTAGATTTTTTTTTGTGACACAATTACTGTTTGGTGACATAATATTGAAGTTGTATAATGTAAAATTATGACATAATATAACTGTGAAACAGCATTTAGTTGTACGAAGTTGGGAAAACTGTTTATAAAGGGTGCACTACAGTTGGAAGAAAAAGTAAGTGAACCTTCAGATTTCTGCATTGGCTACTAATACAATGTCGTCTGATTATTATCTAGGTAACAATTATAGACCAACACAATCTAACAAAACTAATAACACACAAAAGTTGTACTGTTCATGTTTCTTATTGAGCACATTGAGTAAAAATCCACAGTGCAGGGAGAAAAAGTAATGCAATAATAGATCTCTTTTTAGCAACAATCACCTCCACCAAACATTTCCTGTAGCTGCAAATAAGATTTGCACAATGTTTAGGAGGAATTTGGGACCATTCCTCACTGCAAATGTGTTTCAGTTCATCAATATTTTTTAGAAACCTTACGTGCAGTGTCCTCTTCAGGTCATCCCACAGCATCCCAATATGGTTAAGGTCAGGACTCTGACTTGGCCATTCCAAAACACAAATCTTTTTCTTTTTCAACCAATCTATAGTTGATTTACTTGTGTGCTTTTGTTTATTGGCTTGTTGCATCATCCACTGTCTCTTCAGCTTGAGGTGATGTACTGCTGCCCTCACTTTCTCATGTAAAATGTTTTAATACACCTTTAAATTCATTGTTCCCTCAATGATCGCAAGACATTCAGGTGCTGTTGTAGCAAAGCAGTCCCAAACCATCTCAACAGGACGCCCACACTTAGGGAGAGTAGCAACATTGCTGAATTTCCTTCATTTGTAGAACATTATTCTAGTCGTGAATTGATGTAAACCCAGGTCTTCAGTAATGATTTTGTAGCCTTTTGCCTTGGGGCATTTTTTACACTAACCAAACTTTTTTGAGAAGAACAGATTTATCAGTAACCAGGCTTTGTGTGCCTTTATTTAAATGGTCACTAACATTTTAACAAACTTTGCATAACTCAATAGAAAATATCAATAGAACAATGCCTTCTAACTGTTCATTTACTCTATATTTACTTGAGGAGACAGACCATCAGCTCACTGAGGGATGAGGTTACAGCTGCCATAGAAATCTATGGTGAGGGGAGGAGTACAGCAGGAGCAGAGCAGTAGCTTAGGAGAGTCAGAGGAGAGAGACACAGATGCTGCAGCAGCCCTTATTAAGTGTTCTATCTCAGCCCAGTGCTTGATTCTCAGCTGCTGTGTAATCTCCTCCATGCTGCTGCAGCTTCTATATATGTGATAAATAGGAATAGGAGAGCAGGATTCTCCTCTTCACTTTGTGCAGTGTATAGAAGACATGATAGCCGTCAGGCTCCTCTCATTAGCTCAGGGAAAGTGGAGAATTAGAGATAGAGCCTGCAGAGGGAAAACTGCTAAAACAAAATGCAGAATACAAGTCATATAATGGCCGTAAATAGTGTTATTTGTTATGTACACACATATGACAGCTTATTCTGAAAAGTCAACCTAAAGGTTAGGCACTCTTTAATGGGCAAAGCATTTGTGAAACCTGCACTTCCAATCTCACCTCTTTAATTGAAACACCTTTTGTTAATTAGCTCTAGGAGAAGTCATTGACACAGAGGTTTACTTATGGACTGTTCACATCTGCTTTGGAGGCTCCATTAGTGGCCTCCATCGCAGATCCAGTAGGAATTATTGGAAACAATAGTGCAGCATGATGCGCTATTGTTTCCGGTAAAATCATGCACACCCCAACGGAAAGCTGACGGAACCCATTAAAGTCAATGGGTTCCGTCGGCAACTGGCGGTGTCCGTTGTGTAATGGAACTGTTGCTTCCATTATTCCCTTGTTCTACTCCTCTGATAAAGCAGAATAACGGAATGTCGCAACGCAGATTAGCCTTACTTTTTTTCTCCGTGCACTGTGGATGTTTACTCAATGTGCTAAAAAAAAAGCCATGAACACTTCAACTATTTGTGTGTTATTAGTGTAATTAGATTGTCTCTGTCTATAAATTAAACTTAGATAAAAATCAAACGACATTTTATTAGTAATCATCGTAGAAATCCAGGTAATTCCAAAGAGTTTACGTAATTTTTTTTTGTATTTGTATACGTGTAAGCTTGCCATATCTGACTACTGGGAAGCCCTGAGTGTGGGATGTCTTTTGGGTCTGAGTATTTTTGGGCTGTGAAAGAAATATTTAGTTTTGTTGAAGTGTTTATCAGAAATGTTAAAACATATTACATTATAAAGTGGCTTTATTTAAGTGATATTTGCAGAAGCAAGTAGACAAGTACTTAGTATGTCCACAAAAAGTGCTGTCAGTAAGTGTAAAATTGCCAGGATTATGCTTATCCCTTAAGAATGAAAACATACTACAATTACTAAGAATTTATATATATCTAACCTGTCATATGTCTCATTTTATAACCTTTTGTATATTTAAAATGGTAATTCTGTCAAACAGAACTATGATGTGCTCTGTACGGAGTCACAGGAGAAAAATGCAGTTTACATATTTGTTTGATGGCTAATAATTCCCCAATGTTTGATTAGAACAAGTTCCACCTTACTTACCCCTTTTCAGGCTATTTTGCATTTAAAATGAAATGTATTAAGGAAGCAACATTTATAAAGTTAACTATATATGTTGATATACTTCTCCTTGTGCTCCTGGTTACTTGACACGGAATTAAATTATGGGACATTATTAAGGCTTCATGCATGTAGCCATGTTACAGCAATATACAAGTTCCTAGTTGTATGAACTATTAATCTACTATCAGAATAGAAATAAATATAGACTGGAGGAAGATATTACTATAAAGAATGTAATAAGATATAACAAATAAAGAACTGTAACAAAACAAAACGTATGGTGGAAATGTAGTTCTCAGACAGAATTGGCTGAATGGAATAAGAATTAGAAGAATTGTCTAAGCCATCTTTAATTCATTCATTTTCTCTTGTGTGAAGAGGAGCAGGGACATAGATCCTTAGAGCTTAGAGATTTGACCCTCCACAAAGATATATAGTGCCATTCTTAGGTGGAGATCTGTGAGCCCCCTAATGCTCTGGGCCCTCAGACAGTGTCCTGTTGCCTGAATGATCAGTCTAATAAGGATATAAGGGCAATGTTCTGTTTTCTTCTGAATTTTTTTTAGGAATGCAATGTTTGTGGAGCATAATGATAACTAGCAGTTTTGAATTGCTGCACCAATAACATTAGCAGTTTTGAATTGTTCACATGGTTCATCAATTTCTAGTTTATTTCCAAGGCTTTGTATCAAAGCCTATGGACTTCAGCAAAGTCTTTGATATAGTTCTACAAAAAGAGCTCATAGGCATCTTATTGAAAACTGGACCTAAAGGGGTTGTCCCAGAACTGATAATTATCACCTATCCATAGGTGATAATTGCCAGACCGCTGGGGACCCCAACGCTGGGACCACCACTGATCACAAAAATGGGGGTCTCAAAGCTCCCATTACTCCTTACTGCACCCCCCACAGTGAGAAAGAGTATGAATGGAGAGGCGGTTGAGCATTCAATGTCTATGGGACTGACGCAAATAGCTAGGCGCTATACTCTACTGTTTATATCATTCCCATAAACTTTGAATGGTGTAACATTGCACAAGTTCAACGGCCGCTTCATTCAAGGTCCTCCTCACTGCGGTTGAGCAGGGAGAAGGAACAGGGGTTCAGGACCCCTCAGAGATCAGGCACTTATTACCTATTCTGTGGATAGGCGATAATTGTCGATTCATGGAAAATCCCTTTAATCCCTGAATAGTTCAGTGGATTTGCAGTTGGCTAATATATAGATATGTGAGTGTTATTGGTAATGGTGCACATTATGCAGAGAGGCTGGTTACAAGTGGTGGCACAAGGTTCTATTCTGGGCACAATTTTTTAATATGTATGGAAGTGACATAGGAGAAGGTATGGTAGGTAAGGTTTGCCTGTTTGCCGATGACACAAAAGTGTGCAATAGGATTGATATTCCTGTTGGTGTCTGTAACATGGAAAATGATTTAGCTTTACTGGAAAAATTGTCAAGACAACATGGAAAGAGCAGATCAATGTTTCTGTGTTAGCCGGGACTTCAGAAGAGAAGGACTTAGGAAGACGGATTTCCGACAGATTCAAAATGAGTTTACAGTGTGGCCAGGCAGTAAGGGAAGTTGGTAGAACACTCAGCTGCATAGTTAGAGGTATAACACGTAGAAAGAGGGAGACCTTGCAGAATAAAGCTTTAGTAACACCACATCTGGAATACTGTGTTCACTTCTGGTGACCTCATCTACAAAAAGCACTAATAAAATAGAGTGGGTGCAAAGACGGGCTACAAAATTATGGAAGTTCTTAAAGTTCCCATGTCACTAGGTTTGTAATCATAAAACCATTAGCATGCCATTATGCAGCTTGGTTTTAGTGTTTCAAACCTGTGCAGGTCAAAAACTGCCGTTCCGGAATAATTAGTAAAGCACAGATGTAGCCAAGGTTAACTTGAATCTGATAACTTGCTGCAGCGTGATATCACACAACAGCCATTGAAAAACCATGGAAAAAGTCAAAGTTTCTTGCCACTGTGTAGTTAAAAGTCAAGGTAAAGATGGCTACATCTGTAATCTACAATTTACCAAGATAAGCCTGATAGTGGCATCATTAAGCGATGCGCATATGAAGCAGAGGACAGTACACTGACAGCTCCGCTTACCTTCTCCCCACGACATCCCCTACGGCTCTCACTGCAGACTGCGGCACATAAGCCGAACAGAAACGAAGCAGCTGAGCGCACACACGAGTGCTTTAGCTGCTTCATTCTAGCGATTGGTGGGGTCTCCGTACTTGGACCCCCACCAATCCAAACTTCTGACATGTCATTATGACATGTCAGAAGTTTGTCGAACGTTTAGCTACACATTAAAGTCATTTTGCGTGTCACAATTTTATCTTTTGAGCCTTCAAATACATTGGGATACCTCTGCAAAGAAAAGCATAGTAGACTATGGGATAAATTAAAGAATGGCTGTATGCCAGTATCATGGCATTAAAAAGTTGCAAATTATGGTGCAAGGCATGTTTGTGCAATAATTTATGTTGTATTCAGAGGTGCTTAGCAAGAGGATTGGAGCCACTGCTTGACAGATTCACTATAATTTACACCTTAAGCTACTGGAAACTATAGCGGAAATCTACCCCAGCTCGTAGCTATCATACATTTCACTTTGGGGCACGTGGCAGCCCAAGATTTGACAAATTTATTAAGAGGTGTGCACCTCTTAATAAATTTGTTGCACCTTACTCCTTCAGTTTAAGACTAGCACATGCAACGCCAGTCTTCGTAAATCTGCCCCTATGTTTTTCTATACAGCAAAAATAAAAGGTATACCAACATTTACCAGCGCGACGGAGACCAAAAGTACACTATTTTAGCTTCTGTCTAATAATTGGATCTCTATGGATACATTTGGCGTATACCATGGATTTTTTTCTGGTTTAGGGCTTAAAAGGAACCTGTCACCAGCATTTCACCTATTAAACCAGCAATACCAGCAATATTTTTTCTGTAACCTATAATTATCTTCTTAGGCCCCATGCACATGACCGTAAAATCATCCGTAATTACGGGCCCATTCATTTCTATGGCCGACGGACACCTTCCCGTATGTCCCGTAGAAACGGCCAGCTGCCTGCGGCCATCCACTGCCGGCCATGCCTGTAATTACAGGTCGTAATTACGGGCACGGTCCTGTGCATGGAGCCTTAGTATTCCATTTTTTTGTGTTCCTGCACTGTATGTTAATGAGCATAAGAGTCATATCTTTGTTTGAAAAGTGTCATATCTTCAGTCGAAAAGTCGCATATCTTCATTCATCAAGTCTTTCCGAGTTAACCCCGCCTCCTTACTTTTGATTGACATCTTACTTTTGATTGACAGGATTTATGGTGGGCCATAAAGGTGAAAAATGTTTGCAGACCGTTATTTACGGTCGGAGGAGGAGCTTAGGAGAGGGGATAACGCCAATGAACATTTGACAACAGCGCCATTGAGGGGTGAGTAGAGTTCAATAGGTGAAATGCTGGTGACAGGTTCCCTTTAAAGGGAATGTGTCGCTAGAATTTTTTTTTTTTCAGTTAAACAATTATTATTTAAGTGATTACACATTGTTATAATTTTAAGTCAGGAAATATTATAAATTAGATTCTAATTTATAACATTTCCATGTGCTGGCCACTAGAGGAAGCAGTTCCCAAAATTGCAGCATGGTCACTGTGGTAAAGCAACCTCAATGATTTATGCTGCAAATTTGGGGTGGACACACTCTCTCTAGTGTCCTCACACAATCCCCCCCTCCCTTCTTCTGGCTAGTGCCAGGAGAAGGAAGGGTTTGAATTTTCAAACCTCCTACACTGTGTGCCGCCATTTTCTGAGCGACTACACAGTGTAGGAGGATTAGATACAGGGCTCAGCAGACAGTATCACACGAACATAATACACACATCACATCATCACACACACACACGTACACACATCATCATAATACACAAATTACCTGCCGCTGCCGCCTCCGCTGGTCTACGCTCCTATTCCTTGCGCCTTAACATATGGCCGGAAGTCGCGGACGGAAGTCGTCATCTTACTGTCCGGCAGCGGCTTCTGGTCCACATGAAAATGGCGCCGGATTTCGCTCTGCGAACGACCTACGTTTTGGTCTGTGTGGGAGCGGAGCATGCGCCATTCCCACACAGACGGCGTACACTTCTGAAATGGAACGGTCCTCGTTCGCATTCTCTATGGGGTTGTATATGCCGTATTCCATCTCTGTATGTGTCGTTAATCTACACATACAGAGATGAAAAAAAAAATCGCAGCCACCATAGAGAAGTAAAAGTTTGAACACAGTAATAATTAGAACGTGACAACACTTCCCTTTAAGTGTAATGTGGGCTCAAACGTAATGTGAACAGTGACTTGGTTTTCCCACACTAACATTTATTTAGTAAATGAATAATAGTCATGAGTTACTAGTACAGTATCTCAAACTTTTTTTTCCCAAAGTCACATTAATTAGAAAAGACAATTGTTTTATCATTGACAAGAGAAATGTAATATGATATTTGGAAAGACTTCAGCAATGTTGATGATTGATAATAAAATTCACTTTGTGGAAATGATGATATGATTTATAAATTTCTCATGAGAACAAATCTTGTGTTGATGCCTAGAATGCTCCAGAAGTACTCCAGAATTGTGGCACAAATTGTGCCAAAAAAACTGGCCTGCATAGGGTGCCTTAGATTTGTTATGTGTTTTAGACAATTTTTGCGCCTTGCTAGATACTTTTTAAAAGTGTCTAGAAAAGGGGGGATGGCTAAGTGGTGTCCTAAAATGTGTCAAATTTATTAATGACATGCACAACAATTTTGGCGCAAAATATTGGTCTTAGGTTATAGAGAGTGTCTAACATGTCTCTCAAAATGCGCCAAATCTATCACATGGCGTGAGCCACTGAAATTTGGTGCATCTTGCTAGACATCTTACACACTTTTCTCTTTCTTATACTACCTCTTAGTTGACCTAGTTTACAACAGTTTCTTTGCACCAAATTTTGCTTCACTTTGGCGACTTTTAAGCCACACCCCTCTTCACTAGGCCACCTCTTCCTTACACTTTAAAAGGCTCTATGAGGCTCAAACATCTGTTTATTTGGGCACATATGCTTCCTAAATACGTCTAAAACTAGTTGCGACATTATATGTCAGAAATGCGCCACATTTTTGCAGATTTTATAACAAGGTCTAGGTGCAATCACAAAAGAATATATTCCCCAATGTGTTCAGAAATGGGTGATATAGACAGAGTAACCAAACACTGTGAAACCTGTTCTCAGAATGCTAGTGGCAGGTGCAATTATTTTTGTTTTTTGTGCTTTACATTCCATCAACTGTAACTACATTTTCTAATAAAGTCCGAAGGTCAATGCTCGCCCTTGTGGATCTACCTGCTGCCTTTGTTCACCTGCTACTTCAGCTATTTCCATTTCTTTGGCCTAAAGGACACTGTCCTAATGTTCTACAGAGCGCTTACGCCGACTTCGTGCTATATCTGGTGCAGGAGACATGGAAGAACAACCTTATTTTTTAACAAGTATGTTCTCCTGTGACACCGAAGTCTGGGTCCCGTTGCTGGTACTGGTTCCAATCTAAGTCACAGTCCTTGTGTTAGTCCTGTAAGGTGGTAGTTCTGTAAGGTTTTGGCATAATATAAAAGGGATGGAAATTTGACTTTGTGGTAAACTTGGCAGAGACTGATGTGGAATGATTCATTTTATTAAATATGTCAGTGGTTTATAGATAAATAAAATGAATAAAAATATACTTTTTACCCATACAAGGTCGGCTATCACAACAAAGGATGCCGTTTCAGCACAATGGTAACATTACTACTCTGACCTCAAAATGTAAAGACATTACAACAGGACAACTTTCTTACTGTATGTCAACGTTATATATTTAATTTCCTGAAAAGAGCTATGGAAGGGTTAATAACCCTTTCAAATATTGGATACATATGTTTATATCTGCGTTTATAAACATAAGATATTGTTTTACAAGCACTTTGTAATTTAGTTTTTTTCTTTCAACTTTAATATTTCTGAAGCCCACAATGAATAAATGAATCTTTCAAAAACTTTAAAATACCCTTTTGAAATGGATGTAAATTATGCATTTCTAAAGAGGCTTTGTCTCCTGTAATTGTTTGAAGAACTACAGAAACATAAAAACAACAATGCACAAAAAGCATTTGTGGGATGACAAACAATAAATTCAAAACAACTGTTCTCCAAATACAGCTTATGTTGCAATATTTAATTTATTTCATATTAAAGTAGATCTTCAAATGTTAAATTATAGGACTTTTGAAATTTACAGATTAAATGGGATTACAAAATTGCTTTTATTTAGTCTTGATTGAATATATCTATGTTAATGCATGTTATTTGTTTTATGTAAGAATTATGCTGTGTAAACGTTCGGATGTTTGGTTACAATGTTTCCTCTCAAATTTAGAAAATAAAAAATTATATTGTGACATTTAAAATGACAAATTAGAACCCAAATTGTTTGAAAATTTGCAAAAAACATACTCCAGAAAAGAAAATCATTATTTTGATTATTATTGTTATTATTATTATTATTATTATTATAATAAGAGCTCAGGCACACTACTATATTAAAGATCAGTGTTGTACGAATACATAATACGGCGCCCATAGACTGCTGTATTGTATCCACATTACACCTTCATGTACCTCTGATTCTATATGCATGCACATGGAAGTTGTTTTTCACCAATTTTTATTTAATTTAACATGTCATTTACGCAGGTATTCTTCCCTAGAAGGATTCTCTCCTACAGTGCCTTCCAGAAGTACCATACGGGGGCACACAGAGTGTCTACAGCTTTGTAATATGAAACCACAAAAAGTCCATGTGCCGCCATACATGGTTCCTAATAAAATGTGTACATACTCACTTATTTTCCACGGAAAAATAAATAAAACAAACGATAAAGGACATACAATTTGCATAAATCGTGAAATCCATTTGAAATAACCTTATATCACAGTCATTATTGCATGTTATATGGGCCATGTATGATTAACCCTCCCTATGCCTGTTAGGTCCCTTGCACATCATGTTCAGGAGAACCACCCTCCCACAAGTCTTTTTTTTTGCAGTTTTGGATCAAAGCACAAGGGAGTAGGGAAACATTCTATTCATGTTGCGTTTCCAGTGTACGTTTGACATATGTGCCAGGAAAGCTCCTGGCGCATATACGCCGTGCATATCCATAGGATCCCTTTAACCTGACATATGCAAAAAGAGTGTCCTTTGACATATGTTGGGAAGGTATGCGTTGTCATGGCTTCTTTTTATTGAATGGAGTTGTGTAGCCGACGCTTTTCCTTACAGAGGCATACTGTAATGACGGGGGTGGGGAGACAGACAAGTGAGCCCTAATCTACCCGCCACTCAGTCCCTGCCTACTTGCAACAACCCACCCTAGGCGACGGGGTACAACTGGGCGACGGTCCCTACGCTCAATAAGTGCACGACAGACAAACAGGCAAGGGTACACAGAGCTAGGGGAGAAAGGGGCAGTTGCCCACGGCAACACCATGCAACAAGAGAAGTGAACAAGCCGAGTCAAACCAGGAGAGTACGAGGTGCCAAACGCAGAGCAGGAGAGTAGTGAACAAGCCAAGTCAAACCAGGAGTGAACGAGGTACCAAACGCAGAGCAGGAGAGTAGTCAGCAAGCCGGGGTCAATATGAAGCAAGGACAATAGTACAAGAAGCTGCAGCAGGGCCAGGAAACCAAACGAGAAGAATCACAAGCAAAGGATGAACAGGAAAGGCAGGTATAAATAGACAGAGGGCGGGAGCTAGCTCCGTCTGGTCAGGCTGTGATAGGTTCTCCCACTCCTAAGCCTGCCACCCTGAGTGGTGGAAGATGGAGTCAGTCTCACAGACATAGAAGCAGGTGCAGACTGATTATCTATGGGCATTAACCCCGAAGCTGTGCCTGGCAGATCCTTTATACATACCATGTGTTTTTTTTTTTACATTAGGACTCTATGGGCAATGTATGCCACTGTATGCCTATACAGTTGCATACGTCAAAGCCTTCCATTGGATGTATACTTCTGTCTGAAACACAGTGGGACTAGAGTTTTAAATATACACTGAATATATATTATGTCACACAAATTTATGATACAATACATTTTTTTTTATTATGTGTCTTGAGTTGTTCTTTAATTGTGTGTTTTTTATTTGAAGAACATTAATGTAGTTAAAACATATTTTTTAGAAAGTGCATGTGTGAGTCAATTGGTTTTACTGTTTGAATGTCAACACAAATTAAAGGCGAAATCCCCAAAGCTTCTGTAGTGGTCACGTACTGCTTCAGCGCATCGCTGGACTCAAAAGTGATGCTGCCATGAACGACACCTGAACACTGAGGCCAGCTATTGGCTGCAGCTGCACACAACCAATGAATAGTATGTGATTGCTACAGGAGCTTTCTGGACCAGAGCAGTAGGACGGAGGGCACTTCAGGGGGTGAGTTTCTGCTAGGTTATTATGTTATGCCATTCCCTACCCTGCTGCCAATTTTGAAAAGTCCCAGATAACCCATTTAACTGCCTTACATAACAAAGCATGAAGATTCATGATAGCTTAGTATAATCTGTGAAATACAATGTATCTTATATTAAAGTCTGTCCATAACATAAAGATGTTTCATTTACTCTCTGTGTCATGAACACTTACATTCTGTACTCTACTACCTGCTGGCAGACACAGCCGCTTCATAACTTTAAAGCAAATAATGTTTAACAATTTCAACCTGGTGCAAATTGAAGATAAAGAAAACATGTTTACTTTTTTTTACAATATGGCACTGATCAGTTAGAATCTGTGGGAAAGTGTTTTGTATACCCATTTGAGCTTCACAAACCAACTCAGAGTCTAAAGTGAGTGTGCATCTACATATTTGTGGCTATCCTAATGAGCTTGCGGCATCAGGAAGCAATGCTTGCCAAACAATTCCATGTGTACAAAGGTGGTGAGGGACAAAAACCTTCCCTGGATGGCCTAATATTTCTCTTTCATACATAAGCTTTCTCCTACTTATTTTTTAAATTCCTAGTTTTCATATATAATCAATGGCATTGCCTGGTATATTTCATGACTTCACTCTGTCTAAGGTTTTTTCAGGGAACCCCTGGGTCTGTAATGCCAATATTATATAACGAGTTGACTCTGAACTTCTTTCTTCATTTGTTTCTCATTGAATTTCATATTATTTCTGTATAACGATTAAATTAAAATACAATTATTATTTTTATTATTTTTAAAAGTTCAATCCATCCAAAACCAACCCATACAATTGACTAGCCTGGACTGGTTTCCACAAAAGAGCAAACAGAATGGGTTTCCCTTGCTAGTGTGAAATCCGTCCTCAATATACACAACCCTGGCTAAGTTGTACTACTGCATTAGAGGTGAATTAAAGAAGGACCATGTTCCCTATGATCCCCCTCTCCATTGAAGTTTTTAGTATCATTTTTTAGTACATGAAAATGAGCATATCTCTATATATATACACTACCGTTCTAAAGTTTAGGGTCACTTAGAAATTTCCTTATATTTGAAAGAAAAGCACAGTTTTTTTCAATGAAGATAACATTAAATTAATCAGAAATACACTCTATACATTGTTAATGTGCTAAATGAGTATTCTAGCTGCAAACGTCTGGTTTTTAATGCAATATCTACATAGGTGTATAGAGGCCCATTTCCATTAACCATCACTCCAGTGTTCTAATGGTACATTGTGCTTGCTAACTGTGTTAGAAGGCTAATGGATGATTAGAAAACACTTGAAAACCCTTGTGCAATTATGTTAGCACCGCTGTAAACAGTTTTGCTGTTTAGAGGAGCTATAAAACTGACCTTCCTTTGAGCTAGTTGAGAATCTGGAGCATTACATTTGTGGGTTCAAATAAACTCTCTAAATGGCTAGAAAAAGAGAGCTTTCATGTGAACCTCGACAGTCTATTCTTGTTCTTAGAAATGAAGGCTATTCCATGCGAGAAATTGCCAAGAAACTGAAGATTTCCTACAATGGTGTGTACTACTCCCTTCAGAGGACAGCACAAACAGGCTCTAACCAGAGTAGAAAGAGAAGTGGGAGGCCCCGCTGCACAACTGAGCAACAAGACAAGTACATTAGAGTCTCTAGTTTGAGAAATAGATGCCTCACAGGTACTCAACTGGCAGTTTCATGAAATAGTACCCGCAAAACGCCAGTGTCAACGTCTACAGTGAAGAGGCGACTCCGGGATGCTGGCCTTCAGGGCAGAGTGGCAAAGAAAAAGCCATATCTGAGACCGGCTAATAAAAGGAAAAGATTAACCCCTTAATGACCGGGCCTGTTTGGGCCTTAATGACCAAGCCAGATTTGTTAAATCTGGTATGTGTGACTTTATCAGAGAATAACTCAGCGAAAGTTTTGAATATCCAAGTAATTCTGACATTGTTTTTTCATCACATGTTGTACTTTATTTTAGTGGTAAAAGTAGACTGATACGATTTACGGAAATTAATAAAAAAATAGAAAAAATGAAGACATTTTTAAAAAATTATAATTTTTCCCTATTTTTAACGGCAATATGTCACATATGTACATACATACAGTACAATTTTTTTTATTAAATATATATTTCCATCTCTTTACTCTATTTTGGCAGCACTTTTGAAAAAATAATTTTTTTTTTGAGCAATTTAGAAGACTTACAAGTTTAGTAATAATTTTATACATTTTGAAGTACATTTGGTTTTCCTGCATCAAGCCAGGTTTTCAGAGGCTCATAGGTGTCAGAATGGTGGAAACTCCCAAAAAAGGGACCCCATTTTGCAAACTACACCCCTTAAGGTATTTATTAAGGGGTGTTGTAAGTATTTTGTCCCCACAGTTTTTTTGTAAGAATTCATGCAAAGCAGGCGTAAAAAAATATAATCTCACTTTTTTCATAAAAGTATAACTTTGAAGACCGATTTCTTTGTAAAGCGACCATGAGAATGAAGAAACACACCCCAAAATCTATCACTGTTTCTATCCTGTTTCTCCTGTTTTCAAAAATGCCCCCATTGTGACCCTAATGCATTGCCTGGACACACGGCAGGGCCCGAAAGGAAGGGAACACCCGGAGACTTTCAGGTCTCATATTTTGCTTGAAAATGTTTTAGGCCCCACTGTATATTTGGAGAGGTTTTGAGCTACCAGAACGATAGAAACTCCCCATAAACGACCCCATTTAGAAAACTAGACCCCTTAAGGTATTTATCTAGGGGTGTACTGAGTATTTTGACCCCACAGTCTTTTGCTAAATTTAATGCATAGCAGGTGAAAAAAAATAAAAAATCACTTTTTCCATAAAAATATCACTTTGAAGACCGATTTCTGTGTAAAGCGACCATAAGAATGAAGAAACACACCCCAAAATCTATCACCCTGTTTCTCCTGTTTTCAAAAATACCCCCATTGTGACTCTAATGCATTGCCTGGACACACAGCAGGGCTTGAAAGGAAGGGAGCACCCGGAGGCTTTCAGGACTCATATTTTGCTTGAAAATGTTTTAGGCCCCACTGTATATTTGTAGAGGTTTTGAACTACCGGAACGATAGAAACTCCCCATAAACGACCCCATTTAGAAAACTAGACCCCTTAAGGTATTTATCTAGGGGTGTACTGAGTATTTTGACCCCACAGTTTTTTGCTAAATTTAATGCATAGCAGGTGAAAAAAAATAAAAAATCACTTTTTCCATAAAAATATCACTTTGAAGACCGATTTCTGTGTAAAGCGACCATAAGAATGAAGAAACACACCCCAAAATCTATCACCCTGTTTCTCCTGTTTTCAAAAATGCCCCCATTGTGACTCTAATGCATTGCCTGGACACACAGCAGGGCTTGAAAGGAAGGGAGCACCCGGAGGCTTTCAGGACTCATATTTTGCTTGAAAATGTTTTAGGCCCCACTGTATATTTGGAGAGGTTTTGAACTACCAGAACGATAGAAACTCCCCATAAACGACCCCATTTAGAAAACTAGACCCCTTAAGGTATTTATCTAGGGGTGTAGTGAGTATTTTGACCTCACAGTTTTTTGCTAAATGTAATGCATAGCAGGTGAAAAAAAAACAAAAAAACTTTTTCCATAAAAATATCACTTTGAAGACCGATTTCTGTGTAAAGCGACCATAAGAATGAAGAAACACACCCCAACATCTATCACCCTGTTTCTCCTGTTTTCAAAAATGCCCCCATTGTGACTATAATGCATTGCCTGGACACACAGCAGGGCTTGAAAGGAAGGGAGAACCCGGAGGCTTTCAGGACTCATTTTTTGCTTGAAAATGTTTTAGGCCCCACTGTATATTTGGAGAGGTTTTGAACTACCAGAACGATAGAAACTCCCCATAAACGACCCCATTTAGAAAACTATACCCCTTAAGGTATTTATCTAGGGGTGTAGTGAGTATTTTGACCCCACACTTTTTTGCTAAATTTAATGCATAGCAGGTGAAAAAAAATTAAAAATCACTTTTTCCATAAAAATATCACTTTGAAGACCGATTTCTGTGTAAAGCGACCATAAGACTGAAGAAACACACCACAAAATCTATCACCCTGTTTCTCCTGTTTTCAAAAATGCCCCCATTGTGACTCTAATGCATTGCCTGGACACACAGCAGGGCTTGAAAGGAAGGGAGCACCCGGAGGCTTTCAGGACTCATATTTTGCTTGAAAATGTTTTAGGCCCCACTGTATATTTGGAGAGGTTTTGAACTACCAGAACGATAGAAACTCCCCATAAACGACCCCATTTAGAAAACTAGACCCCTTAAGGTATTTATCTAGGGGTGTAGTTAGTATTTTGACCTCACAGTTTTTTGCTAAATGTAATGCATAGCAGGTGAAAAAAAAACAAAAAAACTTTTTCCATAAAAATATCACTTTGAAGACCGA
This sequence comes from Rhinoderma darwinii, assembly GCF_050947455.1. Classification (NCBI taxonomy): domain Eukaryota; kingdom Metazoa; phylum Chordata; class Amphibia; order Anura; family Rhinodermatidae; genus Rhinoderma; species Rhinoderma darwinii. The sequence continues at coordinate 88,403,223 of NC_134691.1, forward strand.
TTTCTGTGTAAAGCGACCATAAGAATGAAGAAACACACCCCAACATCTATCACCCTGTTTCTCCTGTTTTCAAAAATGCCCCCATTGTGACTCTAATGCATTGCCTGGACACACAGCAGGGCTTGAAAGGAAGGGAGCACCCGGAGGCTTTCAGGACTCCTATTTTGCTTGAAAATGTTTTAGGCCCCACTGTATATTTGGAGAGGTTTTGAGCTACCAGAATGATAGAAACTCCCCATAAACGACCCCATTTAAAAAACTAGACCCCTTAAGGTATTTATCTAGGGGTGTAGTGAGTATTTTGACCCCACAGTTTTTTGCTAAATTTAATGCATAGCAGGTGAAAAAAAATAAAAATCACTTTTTCCATAAAAATATCACTTTGAAGACCGATTTCTGTGTAAAGCGACCATAAGAATGAAGAAACACACCCCAAAATCTATCACCCGGTTTCTCCTGTTTTCAAAAATATTCTCATTGTTGCCCCAATCTGCTTATTAGACGTGTGGCTGGGCCAAAAAGAGAGGGAGCACCCTTTGGCTTTCAGGGCACAATTGAATAAATTCTAGGCCCCATATCATGCGTTTAGAGGCATTGAGCTGCCTGAACAAAAAAAAAAACCACACGGAAATTACCCCATTTTAAAAACGAAACCCCTAAAGGTATTCATCTAGTGGTGTAGTCGGCATGCGGACCAAAAATTTTTTAAAGGAGGAAATAATGGGTATCATTTCAGACACTATGGGTATATAATGTTTTCTTCAAACTCTTATTACGTTTCCACATGAAATAGAGGAGACGTGGTAGAAGGTTATTTTGTTAGAAATACGCCACATTAATAAATTTGTGCGGCATACAGAAGAGAAGTGAAGCCGTGTATTCGCTATAGACGTATTTGCCTGTACTTATGACTATGTCTTGCTGAAGAAGCAGTTGGTGCCATTATTATGTCATTGTGGACAGAATTCTGTCCTAATATAAAATCAGTCAGAGAGGAAAAAATAAACTGTACTGGACTGACGGGCAATATCTTCAAACAAATGGAGGAAAATGTATCCAACTATGTTGCAAACTCGAGTCTGTTCACTAGATAGAAGAACACCTGCAGGGCTGTCATGACAAGGATTTTTTTTTCAGTGACTGGTTGTACAACATCTCTTTAGCTCCATCAATCCTTATGAGGGACGAATGTGCCAAGTGACGCGGTACACCATAACAGGCCCCTGCCCGGCAAGGTAGGAACCGCTATGTGCACAAAACAACCAATCACCTACAGAATATATAGAGGGGCAATGTCCAAAACCATCTATAGGAACAGTAAAGGATCACTAATCCCCAAAATGATGTCAGTATTTCCAGAAGAACCGTAACAAAGACCATGGTGTATTGATAAGGAACAGCTCGATTATTAGAGATCCTCCAAAAAAAAAATATCATGCCCGTATCACGGTACAGAATTAGGAATGTAACCGCTGTATGTGGCAGGACATAGTCATAAGAAAAAGGAAATATATCCCCAATTTATTCTTGTAACCATTTCTAAAATGCACGACTTTCACTAATTCAGGGGCGGCACGGGCAATGCCCACATTTATTTTTTATTTCAAGAACGCTTGTGGGGGTCCATGTTCTGAATAGACAGATGTGGGCTCCTGCACAATAAACTGTATTCATTTGTGAGTGATCAAGTCCTGGATTTAATTGTCCAAGAATTGTATAAAAAAAATCATAAAGGGGAAATTTAGTTTTACAGTCTGAAATAAATAAACCTCCCCATGAGAATCCCTCCCTCCCTTGGAAAGCCCAGAAACTAAACAAAAAAATATGCATAAATGAAATTGACTCCCTAAAAAGAATCCCCCCCCCCCCACCCCACCCTTTTTGGTTTTCCCTAAATTATAGATACAATTAATAATTAGAAACGGTGTGGTAGGTCTCAAAACAGGGGTAGTTGCACAGGCCTGGATTTGAAGGGCACATGGGGCAGTAAAACCGGGAATCGCTCCTCCTTCCGTGTTTACTGCACACCCGGCATCTCTTTTGGGGGTATCTTTGGTTCACAGAGGCAGGGACGGGGTGAAGGAAGTGGCGCTCAGTGAGCCTTTTGACATCCTCTGACTCGAAGGAGTCTCTAGGTGCGGGGGAGTCAAGCAGGAAGTGCTCTATAATTTTCTCCTGATACTGGAGGAAACTGAGCGTTCCCTGGGTCTTGTAGAGCACATAGCTGTTGTAAGTGGCCATCTGGATAAGGTAGATCGCTACCTTTTTATACCAGGCCCTAGTTTTGCGCTTGACCAGGTACGGTTGTAGGACCTGGTCAGATAGATCGACTCCCCCCATGAACTTGTTATAGTCCACCACGCAGACCGGTTTCCTCTTATCAGAGGTAGCGCCCCTCTCTCTTACTGCCACTGTGGTGTCCTCGTGCACGGTGGAGAGCATGTACACGTCCTTTTTGTCACTCCATTTGACAGCGAGCAACTGGTCACTTGCAAATAAGAGTGACACACCCCTTTCTAGTCGCCTGGACACCAGTCGTTGAGGGAAGCCGACTCTATTTTTTCGTACCGTCCCACAGGCCCCTGTATTCGCAGCATGGAGGGACTTATACAGGGGGACACTGGTGTAGTAATTGTCGGTGTACACATGGTACCCTTTTTGTAGGAATGGCACCATGAGTTCCCAGACAATTTTCCCACTAATGCCAATATCCTCTGGGCATCCTGGGGGATTAAGGTGGCGGTCCCTGCCCTCATAAATGAAAAAGCCACAGGTGTAGCCCGTTGTGCTCTCGCACACCTTATAGAGTTTCACTCCGTATCGGGCTCTTTTGGAGGGGATGTATTGTCGAAACGATAGACGGCCCTTGAAGGACATAAGGGACTCATCTACCGCTAGTTTTTGGCCTGGGGTGTATAAATTGAAAAATGAGTCACTTAGGAGGGAGATTAGGGGTCTCAGTTTGTTGAGGCGATCATAGGCTGGGTCACTTCTTGGGGGGATTTGTGTATTGTCAGAAAAATGCATGAAACGCATTAGAGTCTCATAGCGCGTTCGGGCCATAACGGCTGCAAATACAGACGTGCTATGGATAGCGCTGGTAGCCCAATAGGAGTGGATAGAGGGTTTTTTTTACTATCCCCATGTTTAGGGTAATTCCCCAAAAAAAAATTATTTCAGAAACTGTTGTGGGGATCCATCCTCTGGCATAGCAAGACCTGGGATTTTGGGTGCCAAATTGCCTGGCGTATAAATTCGTCTGCTGGACGATTAGTTCCAGGACCTGATCGCCTATAAACAAATGAAAAAAATTATAGGGACTAAAATTTGAGACATCTGCGTTGATGCCTGGAGTCGCTGTAAATGGCAAAACTTGGGGGGAGAAAGCAATTGCAGGATCCCAAATTGCGGAAGGGACTGCAGTACTAGGCCCGTCATCTGACCCTTCACCGCTGACCGCTGCGTCCACCACCATAGGGCTGGGGGGTCCAGTGGCAGAAGCAGAACTTGTGTCGCTTTCTGAGCCAAGTTCTGCTTCTGACGCAGTGTCCGTATCACTGCCGGAACCGCTAGAGCACAGCATGGCGTATGCCTGGTCTGCAGAGAACATTCTGCGGCTTCTGCGGTTCATGTTCACCACACTAATAATTTTTTTATATTTTTTTTTTTTATAAGACAAACAAAAAAACGGGGGTGAATACGTGTAATCTGGGGTGATTACTGGTAATCTGGGGTAATTACGGGTAATCTGGGGTAATTACGGGTAATCTGGGGTGATTACGGGTAATCTGGGGTAAATTACGGACAATATTCGGATAATATCGGAAAACACTGGCGAGTAAGTATGTGGTGTATTTTACAGTATAATACAGCACAAGATTTGTATAGTATTTCTCTCTCTCCTCTCACAGATCAACTACAGTGAGAGGAGGGAGGGAAAGAGCACAAATCTTGTGCTGTATTTTGAAAATATGGGACTATGGTCACTGTGATAGGTATATTATAACGGTCCCTGATCAGTTTCCATTTACAGGCAGAATAGCTGCCTTTCACTGACAGCGCATGCGTGCGCCATTTTTTTTTTTCCGGCGGTTGGGGGGAGGGGGGGGCACGATCAGAGGCCTAACAAATAGTTTTTTATCTCCTCTCACCAAACATTCATGGTGAGAGGAGATAAAAAGTCAGATTTCAATGCTGCATTAATTGTAACGGCGATCGCCGGTTTGGGGACCGCAAACAACGGTCCCCAGACTGTGCTCCAAGCCCTCAGCTACCTCTGGTAGCTGAGGGCAGGGAGCTATCCCTCTGCACGGCGCAGCAATCTTAATTAGTTTGTGTGCGCATGCGCGGGCGGCCTCTGCATCCTCAAGGCCCAAAACAGCTGCGTGTTTACGGTGTAAATTGAATTCCATCATAGAAATCACATCACTCTATACTCTTGTTGTCAGAGGTCAAAGGGTCATTTTGAGCCCAAATGTGCCTAAACTGCAGCCATTAGGATCCAGACACACGCGGCAGATTTTGTTGCAGGAATTTTCTGCGAATGAAAATCAGTTCCAGTCATCTGAATGGAACTTCCAGAAATCCACGCACCTGCTGCAGAAACAACCCCATTCAGATTAATGTAACTGATTTTTAGTTGCAGAAATTTCTGCAACAAAATCTTCTGCTTGTGACTACACCCTAAGGCCTTATTACGGACCATATTTGATGCGTTTGCATGTCCGAGTGACATACGTGTAGGTTCCGTTTATGCGTTTTTAACGTCCTACAGTCATCCTTATGTCATGCGTTTTTAACGTCCGAAAAAACAAAACCGGAAGGAGGTGTCCTTTTGTCCCAACCCTCATAAAACACCCACAATAAGGTCACATGATCGCTCTGAGACCATTTTATATTGCTTTTAGAGCATAGAAAGCTTGGTCAGAATCCTGTGCATAGTGAGTGTATTTTGCGTAGCGAACATGGCTTTCAAACCTCTGGAATGTGTTGTGTTAACGTGGCTTATCTCTCGTTGATTTGGAGTGCGGCATCGGATGCTTGAGAAAGAATCGCGGAGGTTAAGGAGGCTTTGGGTCCATCCTATTGTCTCCCAACGGTCCTCCAAAGGTCCCTTCCACACCCTAATCAGGACCTTTGCCAACATCCTGATAAATTTCATTCCTTCTGCCGCATGTCTGTGTCCACGTTTGACCAGCTGCTGTAAGAGGTTTGTCCTGGAGTAATCTTCCAGGACAAAAACATGAGGTGCTGCAATTCCCCAGAGGAACGACTCATCGAGACCTTGAGGTAAGAAGACATATTTAACAAAAACAATGTTTTATTAGTATCCAAAAATTAATTACGGCACCTTACACATTGTGAACTTCCTAATCTAATTTAAATATTTTAAACTTAATTGCCCTCTATATTAAATGAAAATCATTTTATGCACAGGTACTGTTGTCACATAGAACATATTTGACATTTTATGATTTGTGTAAACCAGCACACACAAAGAAACAATAATTTTAGTATTAATATAGGTAAATTATTGGTGCAAATACTTTGCTATTATATGTACTAAATTTTGTTATTCTAAATCTATTATTTATTATTGTCACTTTGTTTCAGATTCCTTTCCACTGGAAATAGTTTTCATTCTCTGCATTTTAATTTCCTTCTTGGAATTTCAACCATTTCCATCATTGTGTGGTCTACCTGTCAAGTCATCTGGCAGAGGCTGAAGGACACGGTGATGCCTCATCCCACGCCACAACAGTAGCTGTCAATTTCCAATGGCTTCATGGATTTGGCTCAATTTCCTAATTGTCTTGGATTACTGGATGGGAAGCATAAGGGTATGTTCACACGCACTATTTATGGACGTAATTAAGGCGTTTTACGCCTCTAATTACGGCCGAAAATACTACTTGAAAGCGTCGGCAAACATCAGCCGTTTTCCATTGACTCCATGGAAAAACAGCTCCAATTACGTCCATAATGGACACTCCGAAAAACGCCTGCACATGCCATTACGTCTGAAATTCAGGAGCTGTTTTCGCCTGAAATGTGTATGTGTGAACATACCCTTAATGTGTGAAGAAGCTGCCGCACTCTGGATCCCATTACTACAATTATAAGCAATATTTTTCAGTAGTGCTGTTGGCCTTGGCTGACGGTAATTACTGCTTTATAATTGTAGACATAGGGTCCTATGAAAGCTCTGCTGATGCTGGGGCTTCCAGAATGGATCAGCAGCTCATGAGCAACCAGCTTGCCCTGCCAGAACCCCGCATACTTCCAAGATCGTCTGAACCACCAGCCGCTTATGTAATTGTTGCAGATGAGGGTTTTGGACTGTCCACCCATGTAATGCGCCCATTCCCCAGAAGCGGTTTAGATGCTCGTAGGCACATCTTGAACTATCGACTCACCAGGGCACGTTAATTTGTTGAGTGCGCCTTTGCCATTTTGTCATATAAGTGGAGGGTGTTCATGTCCACTATTCAAATGGATTCAGATAATGTGAATTGTGTCATACAGATCTGTGTGGTTCTGCATAATTTTACGCAGATACATGATGCTGCATTTGATACTGACTTGCTTCAATCCATCACTAAATCACCGGTCACTCTTGATCAAACTCCCCAAAGAAGGCCAGGAACATATGGACTCTGAATCAGGGATTTATATGTGGACTACATTTTGAGCCCTGTGGAAGCCGTTCCATGGCAGCAGAACTGTATTAATGTAGCCACATAAATTATCGTAGTCTATAGAGAGTAATGTGCGTTCAACATAATGATTTTTCTTATGTTTCATTTTGTTGGGTAGTGTAGGAATTCCAAAAGCAATGAGGACCCTTGACATGCATTGCGAGCTTTCATATATTTGACAGGTGTGTCATTTATATGTTGATGTACTTAGTGTTGTAAACTTCAATACCACTATTATATTTTAACCCATTGTGTGAGACATGTGATAGTATAATCACAAGACTGCAAAGAATTATGATAATAATGTACATATTTTGTCAAACATATCAACTAATACCTCATATTTAACTTTTTTAAGTATATATTTTTTACGTCAAAATGTGTCAGTGTTTACTTCTAGGCGTCACAGCTCTATTTAAGAAAACCATTGATTAACCGGCACAGCCTGCCATCACTACAGGCTTCTTACACTATCGGTACATCATCACAATGCGCTTGTCAAAAATATTATTCATTTTACAAGAAAAAGGAAAGCGAACAAACATTACCGAGTGCTTGCAGTCTGGAGTGGCGTCATGATGTCCTTTTGTTATTTGAGACACATTTCTATCGGTGGTATACAGATAATTAAATATCCCCATAATGTCATAAGATAATAAATATATTTTTTGTCAAATACTCATTACAATACCCACCAACCCCTCAACCAAACCATGGAAATAATGGACAATTTTTTTCTTTTTTTTTTGAAAGAATTCTAATGAAATTAGTTTTTTACCATCGATAGCAAAATAATTGCACAGTAGTGCTGATAAATGCTAATAATTTTAACATCAACAGGATGTTTCATAAATAGACACATCCACACGATGAACTGTTTTTAATAAACGATATAAAAAAATCACAGGTCGTGACCTCTATGTGGTGATGAGCTTCAGGAGGATGCCTTACCAGTATTCTGATCACCATGGTCCTGCCCATGATGCTGAAAGCCATAATAAGGTTATGGTGGCTGTCTGGCTGGGGTACAAAGGGCTTGTTGCAGGAGGACCAAACATCTCAGGGTTGCAAGAATAGCCAACATAGTGTCTCTCCTGTGAGTACGGGGAAGGAGACATATCATACGGCATCTGGTGATATCCATGTTGTCTTGAAAGCGGAGGTGAAGTTGGTTGTGCAGCAGGTGGTGGAGGCACAAAAGAAGCAGAGGTACCATCTGATGTACTGCGCCAGTGTTCCAACACATGAAAACACTGTCAGGGATTATTGGGTGGGGTGGCGGACTCTATTAAGGACCAAATATTGGCCTGGAGGCGTAAACAACGTTCTGGCGGAACTAGCCTAACATAGGGTGCAATTGTGCGCCCAAAAGCATCAGCTGCATTCTCCTGTGTGCTGCAATTGAGATATTTTAGCACTCTGGAATCTATCTCCGCAGCTACAGCAGGGTTCTCTCTTCTGCCCCTCCTGCCTGTTTGGCTACGTTGTGATGTGTCACCAGCACTAGGCATTTCCGTCTGAGCAGCGGACTGACTTGTTGGCTCCTCTATACTGTGCTCCGCAGGAGATGAAGTAGGGGTTGGAGATTGCACTTGGTGCACTGTCTTGTCTTCATCTCCCTCCTCTACCGTCTCGGGAAGTTTGCCAGTAGTTCTATAAAAGAAAAATTATAAATACAATTTGCAAGTTCTGTTGAAGTATTCACTAATACCTGTTTATGTTTTAAAAATAAAGGTATTGAAATACATTTGGTAAAAATAAGAGAAATATCTAAACATTTGTCACAGTCATTTAGATTTTTAAACATTAATCCTAAAACTTAGTCTCATCTCTAAAATGTCCTTCAACAACATTAATTGTTTGGTGTAAAAATATTTCCTCTCTTCTGAAAAACCATCTCCCCTTCACTGCATATTCACGTTGAAACTGGTCCTGACAGCTCCGCCATCTAGTCTTGACTTCAACTGAAACATAACAAAACAAGTGTAAAAATGAACAAAACGTGTTTAAACACAAACATCTGCAACTGTAGCACTGGGGCCTACAGGGACAGATTTACCTCTATCATCTGCAACAGTGACACTCGGGCCTGCAGGGCTATAGGACAACTTTATTTTATGGGCAAACTGTAGACAAATAGAGTACATATATTTTAACATATGTTTGGACTTATAATATTTTTTTTCACTCAACAGTTGGGAAAATAATGTTTTGCCTATATCATCCTACACAGCATCTTCTTTTCAACCTATCATGATTGGCATCGCCTCTACTGTCCCAGTGCTCTGACCTCTCTTGGACCATGGTGATGAGTCTCCGACCATCAAAAGCTCTTGGCATGGCTGCACTTAGCCAATGGCTTTTTTCCTCTGGTCCACGATGCTCTGCACACACTTCCTGGTTCCATCTTTTCTCCTTTTTATTTTAAATTTGCATTTCATTAGCAAATTATGCATGAAAAACGGACAGCGCACGAATGTCATTTGTGTGCTGCCCATTGTTTTCATGTACCCGTTTTTATTTCAATGGTCGATGCGGTCCGCAAAAACTTACCAAAACAGGATACGCAGTGAGATTCACGCAACGGACACACACTGTGTGAAAAAACACGGACGTTTGAATAGCCCCATTGATTTGCATGGGTCCGTATGCTGTCAGTTATTTAAACGAACAGCACACGGACGTAAAATAAGTTTGTCTGAATAAGGCCTAATGCTGCTCTGAGCTTGGTTTTATCTTGTCTAATGTATTTGGTTGGGATTTAACCAAACATCTCACGGTCCTGACATCATACTCTGGTAAATGTCGCTTCAAACTCTTGACAGATAACCCCATCTGTAGGCAATCTGCATATGAGGCCTTTACATTATGAGTAGCTGTCAGAATAAGTCTATCTTCACAGATGTTGTCTATTTAAAAATGAATGAAAATGTTGGGAATCTAAATTTGATAAATCTTCATTATATTAAGTAGATGTCTACTTAACTTTCTTAACCCCTTAAGGACACAGCCTCTCTCGTGACATGTTGTACTCTATGATAGTGAAAAAATGTCGTCGTTAAATTCAATATTTATTTGTAAAAAACACCAAAATTTAGAGAAAATTTGCAAAAATCTGCATTTTTCTAAATTGTAATGTATCTGCTTGTAAAACAGATCGTAATACCACACAAAATATTTACTAGTTAACATTTCCCATATGTCTACTTTATGTTTGCATCGTTTTTTGAACTTACTTTTATTTTTCTAGGACCTCACAAGGCTTAGAACTTTAGCTGCAATTTCTCGCATTTTCAAGAAAATTTCAAAAGGCTATTTTTTCAGGGACCAGTTCAGTTCTGAAGTGGCTTTGAGGGCCTTATATATTAGAAACCCCCTATAAAACACCCCATTTTAAAAACTGCATCCCTCAAAGTATTCAAAACCACATTCAGATTTTTTTTTAACCTTTTAGGCATTTCACAGGAAATAAAGAAAAGTAGAGGTGAAATTTACAAATTTCAATTTTGTTTTACTAAATTCATTTGTAATACAGTTTTTTCTGTAACACGGAAGGTTTTACCCAAGAAATGCAACTCAATATTTATTGCCCAGATTCTGCAATTTTTAGAAATATCCCACATGTGGCCCTAGTGTGGTAATGGACTGAAATACCGGCCTCAGAAGCAAAAGAGCACCTGGTGGATTTTGGGGCCTCTATTTTATTAGAATATATTTTAGGCACCATGTCAGGTTTGAAGAGGTCTTGTGGTGCCAAAACAGTGGAAACCCCCCAAAAGTGACCCCATTTTGAAACTACACCCCTCAAGGAATTTTTCAAGAGGTATAGTTAGCATTTTTAGCCCACAGGTTTTTTGCTAAATTTATTGGAACTGGTCTGTAAAAATGAAAATCTACTTTTTTTCTGAAAAAACATACGATGTTTTAGTTTTTACAAGGAATAAAGGAGAAAAATCACCCCAACATTTGTAAAGCAATGTCTCCCGATTACGGCAATACCCCACATGTGGTAATAAACTGCTGTTTGGACCCACGGCAGGGCTCAGAAGGGAACGAGGGCCATTTGGATTTTGGAGTGCAGATTTTGCTGCATTGGTTTTCGGTGCCATGTCATGTTTGCAAAGCCCTGGAGGGACCATAACAGTGGAAACAACCCAAAAGTGACCCCATTTTGGAAACGACACCCCTCAAGGAATTTTTCTAGGGGTATAGTTAGCATTTTGACCCTACACGGTTTTTGCTGAACTTATGGGAATTATGCCGTGAAATTGAAAATCTAAATTTTTTTCTAATAAAATGTCGTTTTAGCTCAGATTTTTTCATTTTTACAATAGATAAAGGAAAAAAACACCCCAATATTTGTAAAGCAAACTCTTCTGAGCACAGCAATACCCCATATGTGGTAATAAACTGCTGTTTGGACACATGGCGGAAGTTAGAAAGGACGGAGCGCCATTTGACTTTTGGAGCTCGAGTTTTGCTGGAATGGTTTGCGGCACCATGTCACATTTGCAAAGCCACTGAGGGGCCAAAATAGTGCAAACTCTGCAAAAGTGACCCCATTTGGGAAACTATACCCCTCGTGGAATTTATCTAGCGGTATAGTGAGCATTTTGACCCCACAGTTTTTTTGCTGAATTATTGGAATTATGCAGTGAAAATGAAAATTTACATTCTTTCCACTAAAATGTTGCATTTTTTTTCATTTTCACAAGGAATAAAGGAGAAAAAGCGCCCCAACAATTGTAAACCAATTTCTCCCGAGTACGGTAATACCCCACATGTGGTCATAAACTGCTGCTTGGATACACCACGGGGCTCAGAATGGCAGGAGTGCTACTTGGCATGTAGATTTTGGTTGATTGTTTTTTGGGCGCCATGTCGAATTTGCAGAGCCCCTGAGGTACCCGTACAGTAGAAACCCCTGAGATGTGACTCCATTTTGGAAACTATACCCCTCAGGGTAATCATCTAGGGGTGTACTGAGCATTTTGATCCCACAGGTGTTTAATAGATTGTATTAGAATGAGGCAGTGAAAATGAAAAAAAAAAAAAATTTTCCCAAAAATATGTAGTTTTGCACCCAATTTTTTTTCCACAAGGGGTAATATTAGAAAAAAACACACATAATTTGTTAACCAATTTCTCCCGAGTACGGCAATACCCCATGTGTGGCCCTAAACTGCTGTTTGGGCACATGGCAGAGCTCAAAATGGAAGGAGTGCCATGTGGCTTTTAGAGCACCGATTTTGCTGGACTGGTGTAGGGGCGCCATGTCGCATTCGCAGAGCTCCCTTAGGTACCAGAGTAGAGTGTAAAACCCTGAGAAGTGACCCCATTTTGTAAACTACACCCCTCAAGGCATTTATCATTTGCCTGGATATACGACAGGGCTTAGGCGTGAAAGGCGCATGTGAGACCTATTTTGGTGATTTTCGCAGCATTAGCCCACAACGGCAGGGCTCTGAGGTCAAATAGTAAAACAAACCCCCAAGTAGTGACCCCCATTTTGGAAACTGCACCCCTGAAGGCATTTTATTAACGGGTGTAGTGAGCATTTTGACCACACAGGGTTTTTTTTTCTATAATAAATGAATGCTCAGTGGATGGTGCAAAGTGAAAATTGCAAATTTCCACAGGTATATGCCATTTTAGTGCACAATATTTTGTGCCCAGTTCATGCCACTGAAGACAAATACCTCAAACTGTTAAGCGGGTTCTCCCGGGTATGGCGATGCCATATATGTGGACGTAAACTGCCCGTTGGGCACGCTGTGGGGCTCAGTAGGGAGAGGCGCCATTTGGCTTTTGGAGCGTGGATTTTGCTTAGTGGCAGTTTTGTTTGGGGTTTTGCTGGTATTTCAGTTTATGATGTGGGGGCGTATGTAATCTGTGCGGAGAACATCAGGGGCATAATAAGAGGGTGTAATAATGGGGTAAATAAATAATAATCCGCAGATATGTGGCCGGTATCGCACTTATAAATGGCGCCCGATCTTATCCGCTTTTGGACACTGCACATTTTGCATCGCCATATTATGAGAGCCAGAACTTTTTTTTTTCTCCACCGGAGCTGTGTGAGGGCTTACTTGTTGTGGGACAATCTGTAGTTTTCATTGGTACCATTTTGGGGTACATGCGATTTTTTTGATCACTTTGTATTTAATTTTTTGGGCAAGCAAGGTGACGAAAAACCTGCAATTCTGATGTTTTTTATAAAAAAAAATTTACGGCGTTCGCCATGCGCTATTAATGACAATTTTACTTTATTCTGCGGGTCGGTACGATTACGGCGATACCAGATGTATATAGTTTCTCTTATGCTCTGCAGCGTCTGCACGATAAAATCACTTGTTTCAAATTTATTTTTTGTGTCACCAGATTCTGAGAGCCATAACTTTTTTATTTTTCTGTCAAAAAAGCTGCGGGTGGGCTTGTTTTTTGCGGGACGGGCTTCAGTTTTTAATGGTATCATTTTGGGGTACATGCAACTTTTAGATCCCTTTTTTTATTCTGTTTTTCGAGGGGTAGTGACTAACAAACAGCGATTCTGGAATAGTTTTTTATTAAATTTTTTTACGGTGTTCACCGTACGGGTAAAATAGCGTGATATTTTTATAGTTTGGGTCGTTACGGACGCGGTGATACCACATATGTGTACTTTTTTTTATGTTTTTCTGTTTTTCCTATAATAAAAGACTTATTATAGGAAAAAAGGCTGTTAGTATTTTTTGCAACTTATTTTTTTCATGAAACTTATTTTTTTTTAACTTTTTTACAACATTTTTATTAACTTGTTTTACCTTTTTTTTGTCTCCCACTAGGGAACTTGAAGGCATGAAGCCCTGATCGCTATTCTAATACACTGCACTACCTACATAGTGCAGTGTATTAGAGCTGTCAGCTATTCACTGACAGCAAGCCTATTAGGCTTCGCCTCCCGGTGGGACCTAATAGGCTTCCGTACTAGGAAGCGATTGTTAGGCTATGGTTGCCATAGCAACCATCGGAACACCCGCGTGTGCCGATGGTTATCATTAGCAACCATAGCGTGCGGTCTAATCACTTAGATGCAGCGATAGCTGCATCTAAGGGGTTAATCGGCCGTATCGGAGCCTAGCTCCGGTCCTGGCCGTTGGAGCACGATGTCAGCTGTGACAAACAGCTGACACCCGCGCCCGTGGCAACCATCGTGGTTGCCGACAGGCTACAAGACACTTCGATGCATCGATCGCGTTGATCGATGCATCGAAGGGGTTAATCGGCCGGATCGGAGCCTAGCTCTGGTCCTGGCCGTTACAGAGGAGTTCCGGACATCTGATTACCGGCGGTGATAGTGCTGGCTCAAGCTGAGCCAGCGCCATCACATACCTTACGTCATGGAGCTGTCATTGGTCAGTCTGCTTTGACTGACCAATCACAGCGATCGCCGGCAGGAGACCGCTGTGAATAGTCCCTGCCGTCTTACTGTGCCGGTCAACTGTCATAAACAGTTGACGGCACAGTTCTGTCACCTTGTCATTTGACAGGGTGACAGTTTTTAGCCATGACGCACCGGTACGTCCCTGTGCCTTAAAGCACTTCAATGTAGGACGTACCGGTGCGTCCTGGTGCGTTAAGGGGTTAATATACATTCTGCTGAAATTGTATGGCTTTTTGGCCACAACTATTCCATGAAGACCACAGCACAGTACTGTATTTACACACACACACACACACACACACACACACACACACACACACACACACACACACTCAGACATATATACAGCATAGTCAGATCTAAGCAAATGGGTGGTTATGTTGTAGGAACCGTTCAAGTCTAAAGGGGTTGGCCAGGATAAAAGTATTTTCTAAAAAGTGTTCCCCAGCCTTGGTTTGCCTTCCCTAAAACCCCCTTCTAACCTTCTAACCAGTTTCTGTTTGATCTCAATCGTCACCGCAGCTCTTTTTGTTTGTTTACATCCCTTGCTTTTGTTCTTGTCTTGTAACCCACCATACCCATGCTCCCTTGCTGCATCTGTGGAGACCGCTTACATTCCCCCCCCCTCTTCATCCACAGCATCTCAGCTATTTGCATACTGCCATGACCTTCTATGTTTACGTAGAAAAAACCTAAAGCACTCTAGGAAAACTTGGGATTGATTTTCAAAATTATTTTATTTTATTCCAAACAGTGTTTTTTGGAAAAGCGATAACGTTTCGGCCTATCCAAAGCCTTTTTCACAATCGCTGTAGGAAAATAGAAGGAACAAGTATATTATATACACATCTTTTGGAATAGCAATTACATATACATAGGTATGATTACAGCATTTCCAAATTAATAACAAAAAATATATATATCCAAATTCGATATACAGAAAAATTGACCATAGACATGGCCGATAACATATAGACGATACATTCCTGATGTGATCAAAAGATAAGATCAAATACTTGGCTGTCCCAGTTGCTCATCCCCAGGAAGAGGCGAGCCTTTAAATATATGGAAGACGGGGGTTGTATAAATACAGGGATGATGGCGATTATACATAGGGATGCTGGAGGCTATATACGGGGATGATGACCCCATCATTCCTGTATATAACCCCATCATCCCTGTATATATCCCCATAATCCCTATGTATAATCCCCATCATCCGTGTATTTATATAACACCATCATCCCTGTATTTATACAATCCCTATCTTCCATATATTTAAAAGCTCGCCTCTTCCTGGGGATGAGCAACTGGGACAGCCAAGTATTTGATCTTATAGTAGAATTACTACAGTATGTGCTAACACAATTGTTGATGAGATACATTGATGATCTTCTGATCATTTGGCAGGGGACTTAAACAGAGCTGCTGCAATTTATGCAGCAGCTCAACATCAATGATCTCAACATTAAATTAACCTACAACTACGATAGGCATAAGGTAGAGTTTCTAGATTTAACCATTGAGACAGATGAGACATTTACAAATTGATGTCTTCAGGAAAAAGACATCTGTCAATTCTTTGTTACATGCTACATCGGCACAAATCCAATACACAATAAGGGCTGTCTCGGTTGGCCAGTTCCTTAGGATGAGGTAAATCTGCTCATCCAATGCGAAGTGTGATAGCCAATCAAGTGATTTGAAAGAATGATTCCTTGAGAGGGGCTATAGTTATAGAAACATTAAACAAGGATATAGGCATGCAAAGGCCACCGAACGTAAATCATTGCTACATTGCTACATTGATCAAAACATAAAGATGTTGGAAATAATACAATTAGATTAATTTCCACCTTCAATAATCCGTGGCAGACGATGAGATCTATACTAACTAGAGATTGGACCATCCTACAAATGGAACCGAACTTTGCAACGAGTTTATCCCAGCTAGGATAAGTAGGAATTTAAAGGATATACTCGTGAAGAGCCACTACCTGGCCAAACAACAGAACTTCTTTACTTCAAGGGGCCCAGTGTGGGGAAGATACCCCTGTGGGGACTGTGTGGCATTTGCCAATATAGTCTGAGCAATCTCCTTTGAACCATTGGGAGGGGGTAGACAATTCCAAATCCGACACTACACATCCTGCATCAACACATGTATCATATGCTATGCCACCTGTGGTTGCGATAAGATATATGTTGAGTTAACATCACATCAGTTATGAGTTTGAACTCGCGAGCATGCTGGATATCATTGCTGCGAAGGATATCAAGGATTTGACCCTTCTCAAAACTATACCAAAACACTTTAAACTATGCCCTGGATGTGACCCAAGAACCTTTAAAGTCTGACGGATTGATAAAATACATTGTGGTGTCAGAGGAGGAGATGTGAGGAATTTACTTGCTAGGAGAGAGTGTAGATGGATAATAACCCTGGGTACAATGGTCCCTTTTGGCCTTAATGAAAAATTTAGTTTTGCGGCGTATTTGTAGTTTCTCTGCCTTTTTAGTTTATGTATGTATTAATTGTGTGTTTATGTTCAGTTTTTATTATAAATTCCCAGTTACCGCTTTAGAAATTCTGTGTTGTGAGATGTCATGAAATTTAGTATAAGAAGTCTCCTGGTCCTAGTCTTATTTGTGAATACTAGTCCTTGGAACCCATTAAGTGTTGAAGAACTGTATGATGGATTGTTTCCCGGTTTTTAATAATTGTTTATACAAAACCTGCCTGTTCTTATTTTATTTTATTTTCCTATAGTTTCATTTATTTTCCTATAGTCCAATTTTCACTAATGAGTGCTCTTGATTGATACTAGCACTCTGCCCGGGACTCCGGCCCTGGGTAAGCCAGTGACATCACTGTCTATATATGGACAGTGGTGTCAGGGGATTCCACAGTGTCCCGGAGCAAAGCCTATACTAGACCTCTGCCCGGAATTCCAGCTCTGGGCAAGCCGCTGACATCACTGTCCATATATGAACAGTGATGTCAGGGGATTCCACAGAGTCCTGGAGCAAAGCCTATAATAGCTGTAATGGCCGGAAGGAGGTGAAGGGAAAGTGAGCCCTAATCTACCCACCGCCCTGTCCCTGCCTACTTGCAACGACTCGCCCTAGGCGACGAGGTACAACTGGGCGGCGGTCCCTACGCTGTCTAAGTGCACAGGAAAACAAACAGGGAACATGCAAGGGAAGGGGCAGTAGCCACGGAACGCCACGAGGAAACGGAGCGGCGAACGGACAGTCAGGACCAGGACGAAGTGAGTACACCCACGCGGGCAAGGAGACAGAAGCAAGCCAGGGGCAAAGCAAAGCAGGTCAAGCAGAACTGCAGCAAGGCAGAAGCATGGCAGTAGCAGGCTGGAGCAAGCAGCAGTGGGGCCAGGAATCCAAAAGAATTACAAGCACTGAGGGAGAGAACAGGGCAGGTAATAAAGGACAGGGGGCGGAGCTAACTCCGACAGACCAGGCCGCGATAGGCTCTCCCACTCCTGAGCCTGCCACCCTGGTTGGTGGGAGATGGTGTCAGTCGAACAGGTCTGGCCTCAGGTGTGGATTGATTAATCCCAGGAGTATACCTAGATGAAGTACCTGGCAGATCCCTAACAGTACTCCCCCTTTTATGAGGGGCCACCGGACCCTTACTAAGAGGACCCGGTTTAGTGGGGAAGAGAAGGTGGAACCTCCTGATCAATACCCCAGCGTGAACATCACGGGCAGGTACCCAAGTCCTCTCCTCCGGCCCGTATCCTCTCCAATGGACCAGGTACTGGAGGGAGCCCTGGATCATCCTACTGTCCATAATCTTGGCCACCTCGAATTCCACCCCCTCAGGGGTGAGAACGGGAACAGGAGGTATCCTCGAGGGGGACCAGGACGGGGAGCAGCGTTTAAGGAGGGAGGCATGGAAGACGTCATGTATGCGAAATGATGGGGGGAGCTCCAGACGGAAGGATACAGGGTTGAGGACTTCAATGATCTTATAAGGTCCAATAAATCGGGGAGCAAACTTCCTGGACGGGACCTTAAGGCGCAAGTTCCTGGACGACAACCAGACCAAATCCCCGACGACAAACCGGGGGTTAGCAGAACGTCTACTATCCGCCTGAATCTTTTGTGCGCTCTGGGACGCCTCTAGGTTCTTCTGAACCTGGGCCCAGACGGTGCACAGTTCCCGATGAACATCCTCTACCTCAGGATTATTGGAACAACCAGGGGAGACGGAGGAGAATCTTGGGTTAAACCCGAAATTACAGAAAAACGGGGAGACCCCTGACGAGTTACTGACCCGGTTATTCAAGGAAAATTCAGCAAGGGGAAGGAATGAGACCCAATCGAATTGACAGTCAGAGATGAAACACCTTAAATATTGTTCCAGGGATTGGTTGGTCCTTTCCGTTTGGCCATTAGTTTCGGGATGGAAGGCGGAGGAGAAGGACAGATCAATCTCCAACTTTTTACAAAAAGCTCTCCAAAATAAGGAAACAAATTGTACCCCTCTGTCAGAAACGATATTGACTGGGGCCCCATGGAGACGCAGGATGTGTTTCACAAACAAAGAAGCTAACGTCTTGGCGTTAGGTAGCTTCTTAAGGGGCACAAAGTGGCACATCTTGCTGAAGCGGTCGACTACCACCCACACCACCGACTTGCCCTGAGATGGAGGCAAATCGGTGATAAAATCCATGGAGATATGGGTCCAAGGTCTCTGGGGAATGGGCAAGGAACGTAGTAGGCCCGCAGGTCGGGACCTAGGGGTTTTGGACCTAGCGCAAACCTCACAAGCGGCGACGTAAGCCCTAACGTCTTTAGGCAACCCAGGCCACCAATAGTTTCTGGTAATGAGGTGTTTGGTGCCCAAGATGCCAGGATGACCAGATAGAGCGGAGTCATGGTTTTCCCTGAGTACCATCAGCCGGTATTGCAGGGGAACAAACAGTTTGTCCCCAGGGACGTTCCCGGGAGCTGCACCCTGATCAGCCGCGATATCAGAAGCTAAATCAGAATCCGTGGCAGAGACGATTATACCAGGGGGTAAAATACAAGCAGGATCCTTCTCAGAAGGAGGATTGGCCATGAAACTACGTGACAGAGCATCAGCCTTAATATTCTTGGACCCAGCCCTATAGGTAACCAAGAAATTAAATCTGGTAAAGAATAGTGCCCACCGAGCTTGTCTAGGATTAAGCCTCCGGGCCGATTCTAGGAAAACCAGATTCTTGTGATCCGTAAGGACCGTTACCTGGTGTCTGGCCCCCTCCAGGAAGTGCCGCCACTCCTCAAAAGCCCATTTAATGGCTAGAAGTTCGCGGTTGCCAATATCATAGTTACTCTCCGTGGGCGAAAACTTCCTAGAGAAGTAAGCACAGGGGCGGAGATGGGTGAGGGAGCTGGTACCCTGGGACAAGACGGCCCCCACTCCAACCTCGGAAGCGTCAACCTCCACAATAAATGGCTCCTCTTGGTTGGGCTGAATCAGCACGGGGGCCGAGATAAAGCACTTCTTGAGGGTCTCAAAGGCCTGGACGGCCTCAGGGGGCCAATGGAGGACATCAGCACCCTTGCGGGTAAGGTCCGTAAGAGGCTTAGCGACAACCGAGAAGTTGGCAATAAATCTCCTGTAATAGTTGGCGAACCCTAAAAAACACTGTAATGCCTTAAGGGAGGCAGGTTGGACCCATTCCGCCACAGCCTGAACCTTGGCAGGGTCCATGCGGAATTCATGAGGAGTGAGGATTTGCCCTAAAAATGGTATCTCCTGTACCCCAAAGACACATTTTTCAGTCTTAGCAAACAGATTATTCTCCCGAAGGACCTGGAGCACCTTCCTGACATGCTCCACGTGGGAGGACCAGTCCTTGGAAAACACCAGTATGTCATCAAGGTACACAACAAGAAAATTACCCAGGTACTCTCTCAGGATTTCATTAATAAAATTCTGGAAGACAGCAGGGGCATTACACAACCCAAAGGGCATGACCAGGTATTCGAAATGACCCTCGGGTGTGTTGAACGCAGTTTTCCACTCATCCCCCTCTTTGATGCGGATAAGGTTATATGCCCCCCGTAGATCGAACTTAGAAAACCATTGGGCTCCCTGAACCTGATTAAAAAGATCCGGAATCAAAGGAAGTGGGTACTGGTTCCTTACGGTGACCTTATTCAGGTTACGATAATCAATGCACGGCCTAAGACCACCATCCTTCTTCCCCACGAAGAAGAAGCCAGCACCTACAGGAGAAGTCGAGGGGCGAATGAAACCCTTGGCCAGGCATTCTTGGATATACACCCTCATAGCTTCACGTTCAGGACATGAAAGATTAAATATCCTCCCCTTAGGAAGCTTGGCACCAGGCACCAAATCGATAGCGCAATCGTAATCTCTATGGGGGGGCAACACCTCGGAGGCCTCCTTAGAAAACACATCGGCGAAGTCCTGAACAAACTCAGGAAGCGTGTTTACCTCCTCCCGGGGAGAAATAGAGTTAACAGAAAGACATGACATAAGACATTCATTACCCCATTTGGTGAGATCCCCAGTATTCCAATCAAACGTGGGATTATGCAACTGCAACCAGGGAAGGCCTAAAACCAGATCAGACGATAATCCCTGCATCACCAGTACAGAGCACTGCTCCAAATGCATGGAGCCAACAAGGAGTTCAAAAACAGGAGTATGTTGAGTAAAATAACCATTAGCAAGGGGAGTTGAGTCGATTCCTACTACAGGGATAGGATAAGGTAAATCAATACAAGGCATCTTTAGAGACATAGCAAATTCCACAGACATGATATTAGCAGATGAGCCAGAATCCACGAAAGCACTGCCCGTGGCAGCCCGGCCAGCAAACGAGACCTGAAAGGGAAGCAAAATTTTATTGCGTTTCACATTAACGGGAAATACCTGTGCGCCCAAGTGACCTCCCCGATGATCACTTAGGCGCGGAAGTTTTCCGGCTTCTTATTCTTGCGCCTGGGACAGGTGTTCAGTAGATGCTTGTCGTCCCCACAGTAGAAGCAGAGACCATTCATTCTGCGAAACTCCCTACGTTGTCGAGGGGACATGGAGGCCCCGAGTTGCATAGGTACCTCCGAGTCCTCCGTGGAGGGGCGAGGAGACGGGACCTCGGGGGGGATCGCAGAAAAGTCAGAGGGGAGCACACTGAAGCGTTCTAGCTGACGTTCCCTGAGACGTCGGTCAAGTCGTACTGCTAGGGCCATAACCTGGTCAAGGGAGTCAGACGAGGGGTAGCTAACCAGCAGATCCTTCACGGCGTCAGATAATCCTAACCTAAACTGGCACCTTAGGGCCGGATCGTTCCACTGAGAAGCTACGCACCACTTCCTAAAATCAGAACAGTATTCCTCAACCGGTCTCCTACCCTGACGTAAGGTCACCAGCTGACTCTCGGCTAAGGCAGTCCTGTCAGTCTCATCGTAAATGAGTCCGAGGGCAGAGAAAAAACGATCAACAGAGGAAAGTTCAGGGGCGTCAGGAGCCAAGGAGAAGGCCCACTCTTGGGGCCCTTCCTGGAGTCGGGATATGATGATACCCACCCGCTGGTTCTCGGAACCTGAGGAGTGGGGTTTTAGGCGGAAATACAGTCTGCAACTCTCCCGGAAGGAGAGAAACGTCTTACGGTCCCCTGAGAACCGGTCAGGTAACTTGAGGTCGGGTTCTAGAGGTGAGGGGCTTGTAATTATGTAATGGTCGGAAGGAGGTGAAGGGAAAGTGAGCCCTAATCTGCCCACCGCCCTGTCCCTGCCTACTTGCAACGACTCGCCCTAGGCGACGAGGTACAACTGGGCGGCGGTCCCTACGCTGTCTAAGTGCACAGGAAAACAAACAGGGAACATGCAAGGGAAGGGGCAGTAGCCACGGAACGCCACGAGGAAACGGAGCGGCGAACGGACAGTCAGGACCAGGACGAAGTGAGTACACCCACGCGGGCAAGGAGACAGAAGCAAGCCAGGGGCAAAGCAAAGCAGGTCAAGCAGAACTGCAGCAAGGCAGAAGCACGGCAGAAGCAGGCTGGAGCAAGCAGCAGTGGGGCCAGGAATCCAAAAGAATTACAAGCACTGAGGGAGAGAACAGGGCAGGTAATAAAGGACAGGGGGCGGAGCTAACTCCGACAGACCAGGCCGCGATAGGCTCTCCCACTCCTGAGCCTGCCACCCTGGTTGGTGGGAGATGGTGTCAGTCGAACAGGTCTGGCCTCAGGTGTGGATTGATTAATCCCAGGAGTATACCTAGATGAAGTACCTGGCAGATCCCTAACAATAGCCCTATGCCTGGGACTCCAGCTCTGGGGAAGCCCCTGACATCACTGTCCATATATGGACAGTGATGTCAGAGGCGTCTCAGAGTCCCGGAGCAGAGCATATACTAGCGCTCTGCGACTTTGGCTCCGGGGAAGCCCCGGACATCACTGTCCATATATGGACAGTGATGTCAGGGGATTCCACAGAGTGCCGGAGCAAAGCCTATACTAGCGCTCTGCCCAGGACTCCGGCTCTAGGGAAGGCCCTGACATCACTGCCATCCTATCTCATCACACCCCCTCTTTCTTCTTCTCTTTCAGAGTTCCCTCAATGCCTGACCGCCACATCTATACTCGTACACACCCCTCCCCTTCTCTCATTGTCCACGCTGCGGCCAGACAGTGAGGGAACTATGAGAGAGAAGAAGAAAGTGGGGGCGGGAACGACGAGCTAGGAGGCGTGTACTTTGAAAGACGATGTTCCCTGTCCCGCTGAGCCTTCACTTCCGGCTTGGAGAGACACGGCGCATCATCAACTATGTTTACAGTCAATGGGACCAGAAGCACAGCTCTGAAAATCCACCCGGCCCAACATAGTTGATGACACGCCGTTCCTCTGCAAGCCGGAAGTGAAGGCTCATCAAAGACACGGAACATCACAGGTAATGAAAAGTTTACACTGGATGTGGTTACATGACCGCTAATTAGAAGTAAGTAGCCATTCCAGAAATAAAAATACATTATATTAGATAGTTAATTGTTCATGTCACCTTAGGCTAAAATAGAAATAAAATTTATTCCTGGCCAATGTCACAGTATGTGGGTATGTGGACCCTCTAGGCCGCACCACCGTAGCAGGGAGGCTGCTGGCCAAACAACAGGGAACCCCAGCTATACAAAGTACCGCACAAGGGTACCTGGATAGTCCAGACAGTGGCCGCAGCTCTGGCATGGATGGAGGTGTGTGTAGCAGGTAACGCCAGACGTGGCGGATGACAGCAGGTGCCGCAGTTTGCGCCAGACGTGGAAAATCCTACTGCACGTGGCAGATGACTCCGGACATGGCGAACAACAGCAGGTGCAGTAGATACGACTCCAACTAGTAGGCACAGGAACAAGAACACAGCACGGGATACAGGAACAGGTAACAGGGCATGGGTAACAACTGGAACGGGAAACACTAAGGGACCATTTGCAAGACAGACTTGGGATATACTAACAACGCTCAGGCAAGGATCAGAAGGGCTGGGGCCTTCTTATAGTCCAGGAAATCGTGATGATTGTCTTCTCAAAAACACACTTCTCCAGCTTGGCGTATAAACGATTCTCCCTTAATCGTAGTAGAACTTGACAGACATGCCTCTGATGAGTCGTCAAATCTGGGGAGAAAATAAAAATATCATCGAGATAAACTGCAACACAGATATAGAGGAGATCTCGGAAGATATCATTAACGAATTCCTGGAAGACAGCGGGAGCGTTACACAGTCCAAATGGCATCACCAGGTATTCATTGTGCCCATCTCGAGTGTTGAACGCCATTTTCCACTCGTCCCCTTGACGGATTCAGGTCAAATTATAAGCCCCACGCAAGTCTAGTTTAGAAAAAATTCTAGCTCCTCGTATACAGTTCAGATATAATTGGCAACGGGTATTTGTTCTTGACTGTGATCTGTTCGAGACCACGGTAGTCAATGCAGGGTCCGTCTTTCTTTTTAACAAAGAAGAACCCAGCCCCGGCCGGGGAGGAAGACTTTCGTATGAAGCCCCTCACCAAATTCTCCTTGATATAGGCCGACATGGATAGAGACTCTGGCAAGGAGAGAGGATATACTCGGCCACGGTGGTGAGAGGCATTAGGAACCAATTCAATGGGGCAGTCATAAGTCCGATGTGGAGGCAGTGTCTCAGCCTCCCTTTTGCTGAAGACATCTGCAAACCGAGTGAACTGGGGGGGGGGGGTAGTCCCGCCAATGACTGAGGCAAAGGAGGCTGGACAGGAAGAATCTGCAACAGACAACGACTGAGGCACTTGAAGCCCCATTGGAGAACCCCATCAGAATTCCAGTCCAGGACTGGGGCATGCAGTCGAAGCTAAGGCAGGCCCAGCAGAACAGGATTGATCGCCTTGGGCAAAACAAGGAAAGAAATTAGTTCAGAATGAAGGACTCCAACCTGGAGCTTCAACGGCTTGGTCTTAGAAATGATGGGATCAGGCAGAGGCAGTCCATTCACTGAGGCAACAGCCAAAGATGTCTCCAGGGGAACTGTGGGCAACTGAAAATGATCCACTAGCTCCTTTTGGATGAAGTTTGCCGCAGACGCAGAGTCAAGATAGGCAGAAACTTGATGCATCCTCTCGCCTGATACTAGGGTCACAGGAATAGTCCGATTGGAACAGAATGCTTTATTAGGAACCGTTCCACTTTGGGTTGTCTCTCCAAACAATCTTAGGCAATGGGGTCTCTCTGGCCTCTGGGGACACATACGCACAATATGGCATTCGAGGCCGCAATATAAACAAAGTCCAGGAGTGTGTCTGCATTGTTTCTACTGCATAGACAATTTGACATGATTCATTTGCATAGGATCCTCTGGTGGGACGACTGAGGAGGATAGTAAGGATTGCTGGAAAGTAGAATCCAGCCTAGGAAGTTCTCTCTCCCGGAGAACCTCTTGGGAACGCTCCAAGATCCTCATGTCAACCCGGGTGGCAAGTAGGATAAGATCGTCCAGGGTAGATGGCAGATCGCGGGTGGCCAGCTCGTCCTTAATCCCCGAAGACAGTCCCTGCCAGAATGTGGCCACCAAAGCCTCATTGTTCCATGTTAACTCAGCAGCCAGGATACGGAACTGAATTGCACACTCGCCCACGTAGAGGTATCACTGGTGTAGAATCAGCAGAGATGCAGCAGCCAAAGAAACTCTCCCAGGTTCCTCAAAGATCGAGCGGAAAGTCCGTAAGAAGCACTGCAAGTCACGGGTCTCTAGTCCCTGATGTTCCCTCAGAGGATTTGCCCATGCCAGGGCTGTGCCAATATGGAGAGAGATAATGAAGGCGATCCTGACGTCCCATAGCGTGGAGGTAGCGGCAAGAAGCACAGGGGATCGGCACTGGTACAGACAAGAAGTGTAGCAGAAGGAACCAGCCAATGGGGAATGGCGTTCACCGACAGGAGGAGTTGGTCTTGCAATGACTGGAGGTCTTGCATTTCGGCCAGCACGGCTTGTGTCGTCAAGGTCTCAGGTTGATCAGCGGGGTCCATGGCCTGAGCGTACTGTCACAGTATGTGGTTATGTAGACCCACTAGGCCGCACTGCCGTAGCAGGGAGGCAGCTGGCTAAACAACGGGGAACCCTAGCAATACAAAGTCCCGCACAAGGGTACCTGGATAGTCCAGACAGTGGCCGCAGCTCTGGCATGGATGGAGGTGGGTGCAGCAGGTAACGCCAGATGTGGTGGATGACAGCAAGTGCCGCAGATTGCACCAGATGTGGTGAATCCCTCTGGACGTGGCAGATGACTCCGGGCGTGGTGAACAACAGCAGGTGCAGTAGACACGACTCCAACTAGTAGGCACAGGAACAAGAACACAGTACGGGATACAGGAACAGGTAAAAGGGCACGGGTAAAAACTGGAACGGGAAACACTAAGGGACCATTTGCAAGACAGACTTGGGATATACTAACAATGCTCAGGAAAGGATCAGAAGGGCTGGGGCCTTCTTACAGTCCAGGAAATCATGTGAGTTGATGATGATGATTGTCTTCATGTGTGCACGCTGGCCCTTTAAGAGTGGGCACGAGTGCACCCTACGGGACACAGCGGACCGGAGCGGAAGTGAGCACTGGCGTCTCCTAGGAAGGAGATTGGGACCAGTGCTCACAGATCCATGGCTGCGGGCGTCAGGAGGTGAGTAGACTCAATGGCCCGCGGCCATGGATGCTACAGCCAACCCCTTTAAAGTCCACGCTTGGTTTTATTGCAGTCCAAAAGTAAACAAGTGCTTATTTAGCATACAGTACAAAACTTGCAGCATTGAAACAAAACAAACACAGGAGTTGTTTGTAGTCTGTAACCAAGGAGATACATAGGTCTGCAAATGAGCTATAGAAACAAAGAGAGGAATTTATTAAGACTGCCATCTCATATGCCGGTTTTAAGATAAATAAAGTTAGAGTAAGGTGCAACACATTTATTGAGAAGGAAATGCCACTTGAGAAATATGTTCCATCTTTTGATCGACGACGTACCACAATTGTGACGCAATGACTGCGGCTGTGCAGCAGAATTGTGGTACAACAACCGTGACTGTGTGCCATCCATTCCTTTATTCCCATGGAACATACTGCAAAAAAAAGTAAAGTCACCTAACCATTTTTCTTCTCCCCTCTGGATCCCCTCAAACTTCCTCAGCATGCTGGGTCTCATACAAGGCCCTTAAGCCGAGCAGTGTCAGGATCTTATATGGCGACGACAGCATAAAAAGGGCCCTTTTGCAGCCTTTCTATGCCAGATACCTGACGTAGAAAGGTTGATACATTTCACAAAATGTCTAATTTTAATTTGCAAAGTTGCTTTTCATTTTAGATACACTGGATCAATAATAATTGTGTTTTGTTTTATATTATACAAATGCTGTTAAATACTTTATATTGTGTTATAATATAAATGTTATTTTATAGAACTAAAGATACATTATGCTGACGATGGGGGTGGTCATCTAGTGGAGGTCATCTAGTGGTGGTCATCCAGAAGGGTGTCATCCAGAGAGACGCCCAAGGACATACACTGATACCGACTATGAAGACACACACCCAGGCTAAGCTGGATGGAGACAACAAGTGTCCCATACAATGACTATGTAAGATGATATCTTTGTTCTGTATTACAATCTAAGCTATATTACAATATGTGTCTGTCTATGTATGTATCTCTACTATAGTATTATTTTTATTACTATAGCTAAATAAACTAACCATTTTTTGTATCAGTTTTGTATTCCTCCTATTAAATACTGATCAAGAATATTGAAGAAAACACAGTCAATATTAACTATTTAGTGAATCAGAAAGAACGACATTTAACATTGGTGAGCAAGTCATATCAATATTTTTCCATCCGCTTGCTGGGGGGCAAGTGAAGAGCCAGGATCTAAAAGTTATAAATGTTGTGGGTATGGGAAAAGAGGGAAAGAGAGCAGGACTGGTCAAAGTCGCCTTCAATTATTTTGTTATTGATACCGACTGTTGTAGGGAAAGGATTTAATTCTGCAAAGTCCCCTTTTCCTTGATTGCACAATCCCTATTTGAATTCATTTTACTTTATTTTTTATGGTATTTTTAAATTTTGTTATTTTTTGTGCTTATTATTGCTTTATGTATAGCAAGTATTATT
This sequence comes from Rhinoderma darwinii, assembly GCF_050947455.1. Lineage (NCBI taxonomy): Eukaryota > Metazoa > Chordata > Amphibia > Anura > Rhinodermatidae > Rhinoderma > Rhinoderma darwinii. The sequence continues at coordinate 88,431,016 of NC_134691.1, forward strand.
TACTTTGTTCAAATCCCTTTGACAATTTTTGTCAATGGGAAAAAGATATTGCTTTATGTATAGCCCAAAAATGCCTAGAAGAATGCGGATGCTGAACACCTACAAACATCTGCCCATTGATTTCAATGGGAAAAACAGCGTTCCGTTCCCACGGGGCGTTTTTTACGTGGCTGTTTTTAGGAACGGCACGTAAAAAACGCCCTGTAAAAAAGAAGTGCATGTCACTTCTTGAGCCGTTTTTGGAGCCGTTTTTCATTGGGTCAATAAAAAAATTGCTCAAAAAACGAATAAAAAAACGTTTGATGCTTAAAAAACAGCTGAAAATCATAGGCTGTTTTCCATTGAAAACACCTCCAGATTTTACAGCCGTTTATAGTTTAGCGTGTGAACATACCCTAAGACTGCAGAAGCAATTAATCAATTTAAGCAAAGACATTCCCACATATGATGCAAAAATCCATATGAGCAGGAATTCAGAGGTTTTTGAGAGCTATGTAGACAAATTTGATTTATCTAATGAACAGAAAAATCTATTGTTTCAAATGTGGCTTCCAGTGACTAATTCAGACGTGTAGCATTGAAAAGATCTTTTGACAAAGAAATGTTTACATGATGTTGATAGACTGAAGGAATTAATCCTTAATTATTGGTAATAAATTGAGAGAAAGACAGTCATCTGAATTCATAAAGAAATCAATATACTCTTAATTTCCTACAAAGGAAACATTGGCTAAAATGTTCAAAGAGATTATTGATAGAGAGTTAGTTAGACGTGGATTAGGAATTGGCTAGAAATAAAACTAAAGCCAATAGGATAATTCTCAAGTTTACTGACCATGGCTTGTAAAGGGAGAAGTTATATTGATCACTAATGAAATGTTCTCTCTTTATAGAGTTTTTTTTCCCAAGACATTTTAAACATTATCGTATATTTTTCCCTGTTTGGTTTATTTAATAGTCATTTTAATAATTGCATGGAATGTCTAACGAGATATATTGTTAATCTATAGTAACAATATTTGACTAATATAACTAATGATTTAAGAAAATATATAATAAGTTTGTTACTTACAAGAGCATGATGCCTCATCTTTGAGAGGTTTCTCCATTGTGGAATGAGCATGTGAAGATGCTTTGTCATAGATTGACAGGAGCACATAGTGACATTTTGAAGTTTTAGCTAATAATAAGTTTCGCTAGTAAATGGTTAATGCTACATTCTCTGCTATCTGTTTGTTGCAGTATATGTCTGTCTGCAGAAAGTGCACATTTAGTGAAAAATGAAAAATGTATCCTGATAATTATCAAAAGATTTAGTATTATGTCATGTTAATGTTTGAATGTTATATGTGTGGTCTACATTTGAAGTACTTCATATTTAAATTTAATATTATGCACATTAATAAATGAGGATTAGTGTTGGTTAAATAAAAGAATAATAAAAGAATGGGATGTTACACACAAAAGTTATGCATGTGTGAAGTTTGATTCTCAGTCAGTGTCTGGTAACAAGATGTTATTGTGAGTGACTGGTGTGTACGCGGAACTATTTTTAAGAGAAGTGGTTTTATTTGAAATCATCATACCAGAGGTGATATGACAAGAAAGATTTTTATATGTCAGTGTTACATTTTAGTCCATGATTATTTGATATTAAAAAGGTTCTATTGGCCTATGATGATACATATAGTGCACAATACGTTTCATCATTTGTGTTAACGGATTGGTTTATATAATATTGACATACACTAATTAAGGATAATCGGGTATAAGGAAACAAATATTTTGCTATTTTATAAAATTATATATATGATTTATAACAGGATCCTTTCTTTATAGTATAATGATGGTATAGTCATATGAATACACATACATTCAAATACAAAACCAAACATATTGGGAATATTATGAAACAATGTAAATAAGGTAAATTTATGTTGCCTTTTATAGAAGAAAATGAATATAATTGTTTAGTAATTGATATAAGGTTGGCGCATATCAATTAAAGATATATGGTTGAATATATACATCATAGAGTATTTATTAACTGGTTGATTACAAATATTTTATGATGGTTTTTCTATTGATATTTATTAACTATAAATGTTTTTTTTTACATTTGTGACAGATTTACACGCATAAGCGCACACATACACACACATGCAAAATTATACATAAATATGCAATATATATTTTAAGGTTATCTAAGAGATATATGAAGAAAAATAAAAGGTTTCAAGTTTCTTCTAGAAACATTTTCGGGTTCTATTTATACTGTATATGTATATTTTAGTCAACAGATGGTATAGAGTTAACAATCACTTATTAAGAGATGTCCGTGTCAATGGTAAAAGCTAGTTAGAGAATAGAATAGGATACTAATAATTCAGTGGTTATCCATACAAAATTCAATTTGACATCTCAAACGAGAACATAATGATGTTTAATAACGTAATGTTTGATATAGAAAATATTGCTTTATTAACCCCTTCCCTCCACAGCCATTTTTCGGATTTTTCACTTTAGTTTTTTCCTCCCCACCTTCCAAAAGCCATAGCTCTTTTATTTTTCCATCAATATCGCCATATGAGGACTTATTTTTTGCGGGACGAGTTGTAGATTTTCACAGCAGTATTTTTTGTACCATATAATGTAGTGGGAAACGAGAAAAAAATATATGTGGGGTGGAATAGGAAAAAAACAGCAATTCCTCAACATTTTGGGTGGTATTGTTTTTACGGCGTTCACCGTATGGTAAAAACGACATGTTAACGTTATTCTGCGGGTCAATACGATTACAGCGATACCAAATTTATATAGTTTTCTTTATGTTTTACTACTTTTACAAGGAAAAAACGGATTGTTAAAAATAAAATTTGAGTTTTGTCGCCACATTCTGAGAGCCATAACGTTTTTATTTTTCTGTCGATTTAGCCGTGTGAGGGCTTATTATTTGCGGGGCGAGCTGCAGTTTATATTGGTACCATTTTGGGGTACATGAGACTTTTTGATCACTTTTTATTTCATTTTTAGTGGGAGAAGAAGGGATCAAAAAACAGCAATTCTGATGTTTTTAATTTTTTATTTTTTACGGCGTTCACCGTGCGGACTAAATAATGATATATTGTAATAGTTCAGACTTTTACGGACGCGTCGATACCAGCTATGTTAGCTTTGTCTTTTTTTTACATTGTGCTTGAGGGAAAATGGGAAAAGGTTTTTTTTTTTAGCTTTTAATTTTTTATTTTTTTTATTTGTTAAAAAAACTTTATTTTACTGTTTTTTTTAACTTTTTTTACTTATCCCCCAAGGGGACTTTAACCAGCGATCGTTAGATCGCTTGCACGATATACTGCAATACTAATGTATTGCAGTATATCGCGTTTCTGACAGTCTCCTATGAAGCCCTGCCGGAGGCAGAGCTTCATAGGAGTACAAAGATGGCGGACCTGGGGGGACTTCGTCAGGCCCCCAGGCAGCCGTGCCAACTAACGGCTCCCCCCGATCTCGCCACAGGGGGGCCGTTGGGACGTTACAGGATCACCCCCCTGTTTTTAGTAGTTTAAATGCCGCGATCGCTATTGAATGCGGCATTTAACGGGTTAAACAAGCGGGATCGCGCCCAAACGGGATCCCGCTCGTTACCCGGAAGTTTCGGCTGTAACACACAGCCGACACACTCGCTCTATGGAGCGGTCTCAGCCCGTGAGACCTATCCATATTCCCCCACCCGGCGTGAGGGTTTGGTTTTATTTAAAACATTTGGTATTGTTCAACATATACATTGAAATAAATATTGTGTTCTATTATGGTTTATTAATAATGGTGAAAACATCTACATACATTATGTCTGAAAATTGTTTTCAAAGATGATTCAAAAGTTAAATATGGTTATTGAAGTTTTACTATTTATTTTGAATGCCACTCATAATATTTATGTATGATTTTCAATATGGTATAAATAAATGTTATGATACACTGTGGTTATAATAAGTTAGGAATCAACCAATATTTTGGTATAGCGAAGGCTACAAATCAAGGTAAAGTCCAAAATTCTGTGATATTAAACATTTTATAAAATACTAATTCCAGCAATTATTGCAACCGGCAAGAGAGGAAAGACTGATGGAAGCAGATGTCACAGCTACATGCTTATGCTGTTTTTAAAGGACGGTGTTCATTACATTTGATTTTCATCACTGACAATTCTTACTGGAGTTTGGAAACGTTCATATGATGCTAAATGGACTGTGTTGTTATCAAGTTTGTTGTTGTCAAGTTCCTGAGGAGAATAATTCCAACTTGGACACTTAAAAAAAAAGATTGATTGACTGGTGAGTGGAGTGATTGACATGGACTGGTGTGTCGGGAGGCTACAACCTTGACATGCATTTTGATCATTTAAGAAACTTTCAGTCTACCCAAGCAAAAAGGAGTGTCAAAGTTACGTAACACTTGCAATGCTTTCTCAGAGACACCATCGCTGTTTCAAAGTAACAAGCTAAGTCCTGGAGATGACTTCTCAAGAAGAGAGAGGAATTACTGCAATGTTTGCAAGTCCACAAGTTTTGTATTCAGGAAATGGATGACAGACATCAGAAGTGATATATTTTTAATATATGCACTTTGCTATTATATCAATGTTATTAAAATATGGACAGTAATTTCATACTGAAAAATTGATGATGAAAAACATTTGAAAGTCTGCACAGCCATATCAATCAACAATATTTCAAGGAATGTTAATCCAAGCCTGTGTACGGTAAAGAATGAGTACAACTGCATGGACGACAAGCAAGTTATGTGTCTGCAATATATAGACTTCGATATCTATGTCCTCAATTTAGGGACTTTCGTTTTAAAGGACTTTTACAACTTTATTAGCATTGATTTCAATGGATTCTACAATCTAAAGACTGTGTTTATGCAGAAAAGTTTAAAAAGGCATCGACCTGACTATGAACAAGTCAATCACAGAAATATTAATTCTACAGCGGAACCATACAATGAAAACAAGATGCCTTCATCATTATAGATAGTTTTAGTTAAAATCTACTTTTATCCAATCACAGTTTACCATAACATAACATTAATGAACCTTATAAATCTTTTGCAATTAATTTATGGACATTTCATAACATATTTATAAAGAAGAAGAAAAGAAGACCCAATGACTATTGTATTATGACTATTGTCTGATGATAAATTTGTATATTTTGAGGGTTCCAACGTATCTCACCCTCAAGAGTGGGAAATGTTAAATGCTTTATATTATGTCATATTGTGTTATAATATAAATGTTATTCGATAGAACTAAAGATACCTTATGCTGACGATGACAGTTAGGCAAAACTATATGAGCTATTTCAGTACCAGGAATGCATGTCTAATGACCGTTGTTTGTCTTACAAATGTAGGCACAAATGTCACCTAAATATTAAGACATGCCTATACTCTGGGGTATTTATGACAGACAGAGATAGACATGGGGGTGGTCATCTAGGGGTGATCATCTAGTGGTGGTCATCCAGAAGGGTGTCATCCAGGGAGATGCCCAATGACATACACTGATACCGACGATGAAGACACACACCTAGGCTAAGCAAGATGGAGACAACAAGTGTCCCATACAATGACTATGTAAGATGATATCTTTGTTCTGTATTACAATAAGCTATATTACAATATGTGTCTGTCTATGTATGTATCTCTGCTATAGTATTATTTTTATTACTATAGCTAAATAAACTAACCATTTTTTGTAGAAGTTTCGTATTCCTCCTATTAAATACTGATCAAGAATATTGAAGGAAACACGGTCAATATAAACTATTTAGTGAGTCGGAGAGAACGACATTTAACAAATTCCATTTGGGAATGTTAAAAATGTATCAAAATCAAAACGGTCATTCTACAGAAATGGAATACCAAATATGACTGAAATGTGAGAGAAAGAAAAATGTGCTAAAGCTTAATAATTCAAAGGTTTATTGACAGAGAAATCTTTTGTTGTCAAAGTAGCTCTCAAATTTGTAGACTTGACAACCAACAAATATTATTTATTTATATATATATATATATATATATATATATATATATATATATATATATATATATATATATATATATATATTTGTGGTTGTGCTTGCATTTGGCTTTTTCTTTCTTCAGATGTCGCCATAATGTATATTACATCTGAGCCTCATCATTGACAAATAATCTTTACTAGGAAGAATTGTGCCATCATTTTAGTAATCACATAAAAGGTAAAATCTGTTGAAATGTTGTAGAATTTGGACAGGACTGGCAGAGCTACAGCAGCAACTCTTATGTTAGCTTTTTTTATTGGTATAGTTGGTACAAAATAAAAGTAGATCTACAACTATACCATGCAACCTGAAAATTTGTTATTTATGTGAATAGTTTTATATCATATCATTTTTTAGGGTGGACTAATTATTTCATCAAATAAATTCAAAATAAGGCTTCGTTCACATCTGCGCCAGGGTCCCGTTCTGACGTTCCGTCTGAGTTTTCCGTCGGAGCGGGACCCTGACTGACACAAATGGAAACCATAGGGTTCAGTTTCCATTACCATTCATTTCAATAATGACGGATCAAGTGCCAATGATTTCCGTTTGTCTCCGTTGTGCAAGGGTTCTGTCGTTTTGATGGAATCAATATAGTAGTCGACTATGGTTTCCGTTTGTGTTAGTCAGGGCTCCGTTCCGACGGAAAGCTCAGACGGAACGTTGGAATGTTCTTGTACTTTGTTACCTGTATAAGATCCTTACATGAAAGTAAGCAATGCCTTAGTGCTCATTCACACATCAGTTATTTCCTCCACAATCTGTTTTTTTTTAATGGATAGAACACTAACCCATTAAATTCTATGTGGCTATGCACACATCCATTTTTTATTTTTTTTTGCGTATCTGTGAAACTCAGAGCAGGTCCTATTCCTGTCAGTTTTTGCGGATTAATCTCATCCATTCTATTTATTGGTCTATTAACCCCTTGGTGACCACTAATACGCCTTTTTACGTCGGTCACTAATGGGCTTTAGGCTAGGCTGACGCCTTTTCACGTCAGCCTAGTCTAAGTCCTGCACGGGTCTCCCGTGCAGGCAGGAGCCGGGGCTCTGCTGTCTGATGACAGCTGAGCTCCTGCTCCAACACCCGCGATCGAAGTTTACTTCGATCGCGGGCGTTTAACCCGTTAAATGCCGCCGTCAATAGCGACCGCGGCATTTAACTTTGTTTACAGAGGGAGTGAGCTCCCTCTGTCACCCATCGGCGGCCCGCGAATGCAATCGCGGGTCTCCGATGGCGTGTCATGGCAGCCGGGGGCCTGATAAAAGCCCCCAGGTCTGCCCTGGACATATGCCTGTTAGGGCGCGCCGGAGGCACGTCCTAACAGATTGCCTGTCAGATTTACACTGACAGGCAATAATGCTCTGGTATACGAAGTATACCAGAGCATTATAGCAGCGATCGGAATATCGCACAGTAAAGTCCCCTAGTGGGACTAATAAAATAAGTCATCAAAGTGAAATAAAGATTATTAATAAAAAGTACAGTAAAAAAATAAATAAAACCATTTTTTTCCATAAAAAGTGGTTTTATTTAGTAAAAGTGTAAAAAAAAAAAAAAGTACACATATGTGGTATTGCCGCGACCGTAATGACTCCATTAATAAAGTTAATATGTAATTTAAACCGCAAAGTGAACACCGTAAAAAAAAAACGCAAAAAACCATGGCGAAATTGCAATTTTTTTCCATTGCCCCCCAAAAAAGTCATAATAAAAATGAATCAATAAGTCCCATGCACCCCACAACAGTACCATTCAAAACTACGTCTTATCCCGCAGAAAACAAGCACAAAAAATCACTACATTGATGGAAAAATAAAAAATTACGGCTCTTGGAAAGCGACGATGCAAAAGCAAATAATTTTAGTTCAAAAGTGTTTTTATTGTGCAAAAGTCGTAAAAAAAAATAAAAAACCCTCTACATATGTGGTATCACCGTAATCGTACCGACCCATAGAATAAAGGTAACATGTTATTTACGTCGCATAGTGAACGGCGTCAATTTAAAAACGCATAGAACAATGGCGGAATTTCAGTTTTTTTTTATAATCCCCCCCAAAAAGGTTAATAAAAGTTAATATAAAAATTATATGTACCCAAAAATGGTGCTATTAAAAAGCACAACTAATCCCGCAAAAAACAAGTCCTCATACAGCTATGTAGACGAAAAAATAAAAAAGTTATAGCTCTTTGAATGCGACTATAGAAAAACGAATAAAATAGCTTGGTCATTAGGGCTTAAAATGGGCTGGTCACTAAGGGGTTAAAAAAATTAACCGCAGACAGAAGCCATCCGTCTGCGGTCCGTGTTTTGTGGATCTGTGTTTTGCGGTCATATATAAGGTCACGAATGTGTGAATGAGGCCTTAGAAGAAAAAAAAAAAAAAAAAAAAAAAATATATATATATATATATATAAATAACAGTTAAAAATAACAAATAACAAAAAAATTTAATAAATAAAATAATCTGTTATAGCTCAAAATTAGTATAAAACATACTCTACCAAATATCAGACAGAAAGTAGAATAAATAGTGGAGTTGCCAGTGTCAGCTCTCATTTTGCAAGGGAAATGTAGAAAATAAAAGCCATTCACTGTATTTCCTCTGTTCTTTTTATTTTTTTTAATCCTTGACTGATGCTGTCAGCATCATTTTGAAGTCGATGCAGGTACATGTACATTTCTCTTTTTATATCATGAACTTAACATGTGGTGTTTATTCAGACGGTAACACAATACTGTTCTGCACCTATATTATAACACATAACTTGCACGCTTATTTTACGGGGCACAGTCACAGGGGCAGCACTAATTTTTACAGTCCTAATAGTATATATTTTATGATCTGTATCAAGAACAGATTTAAGTGTAAGGCACAGTTCACAGGGCGTTTTTTGAAAAACGGGCGTTTGTCGAAAACAGCTCCAAAAGATGGCCCAAATTTCCCTCCATTGATGTCAATAGTAGGTAAAGGCATTTTTTTTCCTGGGTGTTTTTTGTTTTCTTGCGGAAAAAAACATGTCACACCCTATCTTGGAGCTTAAAGAGGCTCTGTCACCACATTATAAGTTCCCTATCTCCTACATAATGTGATTGGCGCTGTAATGTAGATCAATTTTGACGGAGTTATGACCTATTTTAGATTTATGCTAAGGACTTTCTTAATAGACAACTGGGCGTGTTTTTACTTTTTGACCAAGTGGGCGTTGTAAAGAGAAGTGTATGACGCTGACCAATCAGCGTCATACACTTCTCTCCCTTCATGTACTCAGATATTGTGATCTTACGAGATCACGATGTGCTGTCACTTACTCACACATTAACGTTACTGAAGTGACTCGAGAGTGAATAGACATCGCTTCCAGCCAGGACGTGATGTCTATTCACAATCCCGACACTTCGGTAAAGTTTGTGTAGGACTTAATGACAGCAAGCGTGATCTCGTGAGATCACGCTGTGAATGACAGCACAGCATGATCTCGATGTGCTGTGTTGTAAGTCCCACACAAATGTTACCGAAGTGTCAGGATTGTGAATAGACATCGCGTCCTGGCTGGAAGTGATGTCTATTCACTCTCAAGACACTTCAGTAACGTTAATGTGTGAGTAAGTAACAGCACATCATGATCTCGCAAGATCACGATGTCTGAGTACATGGATGGAGAGAAGTGTATGACGCTGATTGGTCAAGCGTCAATCACTTCTCTTTACAACGCCGACTTGGTCAAAAAGTAAAAAAAAGCCCAGTTGTCTATTAAAAAAGTAATTAGCATAAATCTAAAATAGGTCATAACTCCGTCAAAATTGATTGTTTTTCGAAATAAAAACCACTGCTGTGATCTACATTACAGCGCTGATCACATTTTGTAGAAGATAGTGCACTTATAATGTGGTGACAGAGTCTCTTTAATTTGAAAAATAAGGCTGAAAAAAAAGGTGTAAAAAAGTTTTTATGCACTTTTTTTCTGCTTGGCAAAAAATCCATCAAAATAATAATGTCACCCTTTATACAACTAGACACCATGACACTTTCCAAAAGGACTTCTCTTATTCCCCGTATACTGTATATATGTATATATATATATATCTGTATATATATATATATATATATACCAAAAGACAAAAGAGCAAGTAACAGCACCAGGACTTCAGCGTTGGGGAGATGTTGGTTTATTCACCACCAGGTGACACGTTTAGAACAAAAAGCTCTGAAAGAATTGGTTGACAATGCTTCTATCACTGTTAAACCTGCAGATAAGGGGGGTGCCATTGTTATAATGGACACGTCCTCTTATCTGCAGGAAATGAATACACAACTAAATGATCATGATGTGTATACTGAGTTATCTGGTGATCCAAAATTTTCATTCATGAATGAATTGAAATCCTTTGTTGATGAGGCTTTTGTATTAAGGATCATTGACAAGGACCTCTGTGAATTTTTGAAGGTAAAGCATCCGGTCAGTCCGGTGCTTTACCTTCTCCCAAAAATTCATAAGGATCCATTAAAGCCCCCAGGTCGCCCTATTGTTTCGGGGAGTAATTCATTATTTGTTCCAGCAGCGATTTTTATAGACAAAATTTTGAGGCAATTTGCTATGGGGGCTGACTCCTACATCAAGGATACCACTGATTTTCTCGTTCGGATTGGCACTCTCAGGGTCCCCGATCGGTCTATCCTTGCTACCCTTGATGTGGGAAGTCTCTATACCTCCATAGATCATGCTCTAGGTATTAACGCTGCTCTACATTATCTGACATGTCTGAAATTTTCAGATAAAAAAATCGAATTTGTTATCAAATTACTTGAATTCATACTCACTAAAAATTACTTTATGGTTGGTGATAAATTTTACCTTCAGAAAAGGGGCACGGCCATGGGGTCAAATATGGCCCCAACTTATGCAAATATTTTTATGCGGCGGATTGAGGAGGACCTCGTCTATGTGTCCCCCCACTTTGGACATGTGTTACGGTGGTGGAGATACATAGACGATGTCTTCCTCATCTGGACCGGCTCAGAGGAGGAATTACATCTTTTTCATGTCTTTCTGAATGATATATGCCAGGGGATTAAATTTACCATGACTTATTCCCACTCTTCGGTGGAATTTTTGGACACTAAAATCCATCTACATGATGGAATTTTATCTACAGATATATTCTCTAAAAAAACAGATAGGAATAGTCTGTTGCACTATAACAGTGGACACCCTAGGGCTATGGTGAAATCATTGCCTTTCAGTCAACTTCTCAGGGTTAGAAGAATTGTGAGTAATGAGGATCAGCTATCCAACAGAGTTGATGAAATGTGTAATAAATTTATTAGCAGAGGATATCCGGTGGACATGCTAAATATCCACAAAGAACAAGTATTTTCAATGGATAGACAACAACTATTACATAGACAGTCAGCGAGACATAAAAATAATATTCGCATACCATTTGTCTCTACTTTTTCGACTTCCAGTTCTGAAATTGGGAATATTCTGAAAAGAGAATGGCGTTTATTGACCAGGGCCTTTCCCTTTATTAAAGAGTTTCAAGAACCACCCTTGTTAGCATATCGTAAAGGTAAAACCATTAGACATAGGTTGGTAAAGGCAGATATTGGATCAAAAATTAAAATGACACAAAGCACTCTAGCCCCTTCAAAACGTGGATGTTTTCCCTGTTTGGGATGTAACATGTGTAATCATATGATCAAAGGAGATAGTTTCTGTCATCCACAAACTGGAAAAATGTTCAAAATTCAGGGTTTCTATACTTGTAAAACTACTTTTGCAATCTATTTACTTAGTTGCCCTTGCGGTTTATATTATGTGGGGGAGACCACAACCGAAGTAACTCTCAGAATGAGGAATCATAAATCGAATATTAAGACCAAGAGAAGAGATCTACCAGTATCTAGACACTTTTTAGATTGTAAACATAATGTATCCCAAATGCGTTTTAAAATTATTGATTCTGTTCCCCAACATAGACGAGGAGGTGATAGAGAACTGGCACTCAAAAGAAAAGAACTTGAGTGGATATTCACTCTTGAAACTATGGCCCCAAAGGGGCTTAATGTGGATTACACATATTTTCCACATATTTGATAGTCCATGAGTCTGCTGCATTTTTCTGAGTATAGATAGTCTGTTCTTTAGTATACTTAGGATAATTTATCCAGTATTCTATTTCTTTTTTTTAAAAAAATTGCTCACTCTTCCACCTGGTGGTGAATAAACCAACATCTCCCCAACGCTGAAGTCCTGGTGCTGTTACTTGCTCTTTTGTCTTTTGGTATTCTAATCTAAGGAATTGATTCATCCTTCTACTGGTAACGTGCACATGGCCTGATGTTCAGTTTGCATTGAGTGCTGTGTTTTCCTCTACTTTATATATATATATATATATATATATATATATATATATATATATATATATATATATATATAATCTAAACGTTTATAAGGGAATTTAAAGTGTAGGAAAACTTGTATTAACATAAATCTCATAATATTGGACAGACTGCAGCAGGTTAAGTTCCAACACTGTTGCCTTGGACCTAGTTTATTTGATGGTGAGCTTCTCCAAGAGTGTGGTTTTGTCAATGTGTAAGGTGCAGGAGGACAGGCGACAAAATGACTGAGACAGTAGTTGTAGTTACTCTTTTACCTTGGAAGAATGCAACAAACAAACTAGAACAGTGCAACAACAATGGAATATACAGTGCCCACCAAAAGTTCCAGAACACCCTCATAACTTTTAAACGGCTCGAGGTAGAGGGTTGAAATTTGGTGGGATTTATTGGGGTCATAAGATCTACCAGTTAATGCAAAAAAAAAAAAAAAAAAAATCACCCCGCCCCCTGGGCGTGGTCAGCAAAATTTAAAATGGCACAGGGGGTCGAGTGGGGGCTCATTTCAAAGCTCTTTTCAATACAAAAACGATGCTGCAAACTATTTTGAGACAGGTATATTTAACGTTAAATTTATCATCTTCATTATCAGCTACCGCCGGTGTTAGCATTACCCAAAATGTACCGCTTGGGTAAAATCCTAATTGTGTGTGTGTAGCCGATAATGAAGATGATAACTTTAAAGTTAAATATCTCAAATGAGCCCCCACTCGACCCCCCGTGCCATTTAAGATTTAGCTGCCCCCATCAACCCCACCGCACCCAAGGGGGTGGGGGTGTTTTTTTGGGCATTAACTGGTAGATTTTATGACCTCATTAAATCCCACCAAATTTCAATCCTCTACCTCGAGCCGTTCAAAAGTTATGAGGGTGTTCTAGATCTTTTGGTGGACACTGTATATGATTAACTTAAAAATAGGTTCTTAAGCAGACTTTATATTATTCACAGCATTAGGTTATAGCCCAGCTTACTGGAACAGTCCAACTGTATGGCAAATATTGGGGACAGATTCTATAATAGCTAGTGTCTGTTTTTCCCTGTGTTAGTTGCTCAGTACACCAGGTGCCCTTTATCCTTAGCCTGGACACTGCAGACTAGTTCGGGGCTCTGCATTTATTTTCCCCAGGTACTCACACTGACTGTGATCTTCGCTGAGGCCTCCCAGTTCATTCCTTCTCTGCCTCTGTGATGAAGCTTTTGTGGAAGGCCAGTTCTCTCCCTGCAAAGCAGCTTTTGCAGCAGCCTGTCTTCCTCTGTGTGATGCAGCTTCTGTGGCAGGCCTGCTCTCTTTACAAAGTAGCTCTTGTAGCAGTCTATCTCCCTCTGCTCACACATGCCTAAACATAAATGAATTGATTAATTAATTGAAATATTAATATTTTAAATAATGAACTTTGTACATTTCTTATTCTGTATTAATTATCACTAGTCTTAGTATTCTATGGCTATTTAAATGCAAACAATCAATAGGCAGAAAATATCTGTAGACATGAAAAAAGTAATGCTTCAGATTTTGAACAGTAATAGGCAGCTATCGTATGAAAATTATTTGGACACTGACCTAATGAAGGTAACTGACCATCTGGAATTCATCACACATGTAAGTACACATACTTGTTCTAAGTTGACTAGCATGTTCTTCATGTTATTTGAGGGAAAGCTATAAGCCTCCTCAACTGGTTTATTTTCATTCTCAAACAAATGGTGATTTGATGTTAATAGAATAGAGGAAAGCCAACTTAAGTGCATGCAAGGCTTCATTCACATATGCGTTGGAGACTCCTTTACAGATTCCATCTAAAATTCCAGAAAAAATAGCGAAGCATGCAGTAAAATGATGCCCTTAGTGTTCGTCATTGCAGTTATATTTGTTTTCCATTTCCTATGACAGAACCCGAAAACAGAAATAAGAACACAGTTGTGAGTTCAGCCTAAATATTTTGCAGCATTGGGGTTCTGTATATGACTTGCACCATCATATGAGGGCTATGATTGGCACTATCTGGCATTATATGTAGGCATTGTATGAAGGCACTGTATGTGCATGAAGACATTGATGATGTTGGAGGTCTTTATACAATATTAGATTGAGGTCTCATTTTTCATTTGTACACTTTTGCTTTAATAACTCTTACAAGTATAGAATATTTGTATAAAAAGACATTCTAACTGTATTCATCTATATTCATCTATATGAATCAGCAGGCACAAGTTCATAGATGCATAGAAATTAATTTCTAGCTAACATTGTGTCTATGTAAAGAAGATGTAAGGAAGGGTAGGTGTGGGCAGAGCTATCATATTCACAGGAGGGTCAAGGGAATCTCATGTTTTTTGCATTCAGATGCCTACGATTTGGTTAGTACTAGTAATCTATCACATTTCCTTTAACCCCTAAAGGACAGAACTATTTTTTTATATTTCCCTCTTTGTATCCCGGCGCTCATACCTTTTTTATTTTTTGTACGACGTAGTTGTATGAGACTTTGTTTTTTGTGGGATGAGTTGTACTTTGTGTAGGTACCATTTTTGGTACAAATAAATTAAACTTTAATTTATATACATTTTTAATTTGGCGAAATTGTAGAAAAACTGCAGTTCCGGTGAAGTTTTATTTTTATTATTTTACGCTATACACCAATCATCATAAATAATGTTATACATTTGTTGTACAGGTTGATACGAATGTGGCGATACCAAATATATGTATATTATTTTATGTTTTGAGACCTTTTATTTTAAAATGTTTATTTACTGTAAAAAAATGTGTATTTTTTTATACTTTATTTTTAATTTAACATAATTTTTTTTTTGAATTAATTTTACTTGTTTTTTTAATCCCATAGAGTCATTTTTCATTTTTATTTTTTAACTGTAATGTACTGGCATATATGTATATGCCAGTACATTAGCCTGTGTACTGATTGTACACAGGCAGTTGTTAGGGCATACCTAAGTATGCCCTAACAACAGGGAATATGGTCAGACAGTCCTTCAATGGCGGCATTTAACAGGTTTCTCTTCTCTCCACCGTTAGAGCAGATCTGCGGCTGTGTATTACAGCCATTGCCCTGCTCCCAATCGCGTGCGGACACTGGCTGTCACACAGGACGAGAATGCTCGTCCTAATGCACAAAGCACCCGCCACTCAGGACGAGTATTCTCGTCCTGTGTCGGCAACTAGTTAACTACTTTGAAGCAGCTGTATCTACCGTTGAAACCTGAATCCGTCAGGTCAGCAGCAGTGACTGGTTCAGTGTCATCGGGTCTTGCGTGTCTCTGATATGCAGGATAGAGCTCTTACCGATCACATCTAAATTCATAACTTAGATGTTATTGGTAACAGGTGGATCCTACGTGTCAGAGACAAGGCAGGACCCGCTGATGCTGAACCCGTCAGTGACGCTAACCTGACAGATTCAGGTCTCAGCGCCAAGATACAGCTGCTCTGTATACAGGATACAAAGCAACTGTATATCAAAAAGTAAAAATAATTTCTAATAAAAAGTAGTTACAAAGTTGCACCAAACACGTTTCTATTTTAAAAAAAGTTTTCAAAGGCGTACTTAGCCTTTAAACTATTTAAACACTTTAAACTTAGTAATAGTGCAATCTTTTGAGACTGAGGCTACACTGAAATATCCAATGATGTAAAATATTTATCTAGTAAGAGTCAGGAATTTGCTGGCAGCACATGTGGAGCGCTAAATATTTGATGGCAACTATTCCCCCCCCCCCCCAAAAAAAAATGAAGGCCTGCAAGATAAAACAATATCAATCAGAGTAAAGTAAACAATACAAGCATTAGGGAAAATGCTTAAGCAAATTAAGCTTTTTATTCAAGAAACGTCATGAAGAGGATGACAAAATTCTGTAGAAATAATTGCATGTATTTGCAGACCCACTTTGTCTTGGATTTTATTGTATTTCGTTCAGATAGTTTAACTACAGTATTACTCATTTACTAATGTGCTGTCTGTAGCTGAAATGCCTCTGTGAACCTGTAAATAGAGTAAAATCAGGGGCAACAAGAACGGACAACCACTTGTGTCTTCCATAGCAGAGAAGCAGAAAGTTGTATTGAACAGTGGCAGATTCTTAGTTTTGGGTCCGATTCTATCAAATCGGCCGTCAGATTCTTTTTGGTCCAAATAAATTCTTCACAAATCGAAAGTACCCCATTTGCCGTGAAAAGTTGTGTGTGACACTCTGAGATCTTCTAGGACTGTATACAACACTTTTCAAGCTCTTTAATGCCAAGACATTCCATTTTAATATGAGGCACCACTGAGCCTGCGCTGGTTATTCTGTCCACAAGGCTTATATTTCTGAAGAAAAAAATACAAAAGTCCCACCATCTATGTACTAAAAGGGCACCGATTATTGCTTGTTGCTACTGTTATTTTTGGCTTAGTTTGACGCAGAATAAGATGCAAAAATTGGGTGGCACTATTAGCAATTAGATATATGCAAAACTATGAGTGACGTCTGTATCAGCACGCATCGACGCTCTATTAGCACCAGAATTCAAATTTAAAATCTATTTGTTTGAAAAAAAAATTCACTTGGACACAGACTGATGTATAATGGCGCTGTAAAACTGAGTAATACGCCAATTTTAGGTGGCACTATTATAAGCAATTAGATATATATGCAAAACAATGAATGACGTCATGTCCGTGACCTCTATATAAGCAGGCAGTTGCACACTATCAGCACCAGGATTTAAATTTAAATTAAAATATATTTATTTGTAAAAAAAAATTGCCACTTGGACACAGACTAAAGTATAAAGGTGCTGCATAAATGCTCATCACAGAACAATATGACAATTTTTGGTGGCACTATTAGATATATGCAAAACAATGAATGAAGTCTTGTTTCAGAAGTCAGCACCAGGATGCATATTATTAAAGAAGATTTGTGAATGATGTGATGAAGATTGGTGATGCACAAATGAATGTAAGAATTCTATAGCTACAGCAGCACTCACAGCAATGGCTGCCAGTGCCTGCCTAACAAACACACTGACACTGACTGACTCCTATCTCTCTCTAAAATCTATTACTCTATCAAATTATTGTAAATCTACTGTAACTACCTATTCTCCTTTCCTCATTGTGGAAAACACTCACTGACACTAATCACTATCTATCTGTTTTTTTGTGTTTTACTATCTCTCACTCTCTGTCTGACGTCCTCTCTCTCCTGCCTGTATCCCCATAAAGCAGGATTTTCTGTTTAGGCTGTTATAGTGGATATGACTCATATGATATGACTGTCATCCACTGAGACATCAATGACCCACACCTATGCCCTCATGGTTTGCTGTGCTAGAGGGAGGGCTGCCTGCAAGGCAGGTCATGCAAGTTCATGTGATCCTCCTTTTCTGTCTTCTTCTGATCTGTAAAATGGCGGCCGACATTTCGAAACATTCGTGCAGGACGAATACCAAAAGTTTTGGATTCGATAAAACCCGAAAGTTTTGGGAAATTTGTAACGAATTTAATTCGTGTATAATCGATTCGCTTATCTCTAATGAAGAAGCATGATAAGCTTGATAGTCACAAAGCCCAGTAACTTAGGTACAGCAAAGACCATCATGTCTCTGCAGCACAATCCAGATCTCAAATGAATTATTACACTTGGAACACTTGTACTTGGACACACTTCTAGATACAGAAGACTTAATGTAGTGCTCTCATCACTCAATTCTCATGTGGTTAATAGGCAGCACATGATACATATACAGATGATTTGCACTTACAGCTGCAACTGCAGAGACTCACTCTCCCTCTACTCTGCTACTCCCTTGAATACCTCCCACAGGGATCCTGACTAGGGCATCGCCTGACTAGAACATTGTGTACAGCCCCCTTACAAGCCACTCTCACATGCAGTCACATGACCATACTCTTGGTGGTTATCTCCTTCTTGTGTTACGTCCCGTACAGTCAACACATCGTTATCTCTCCTCTCCCCCTTCCTGTAGTGTACTGAATATCACACACCACATGCCTCTTATCTTCACTGTTTTCTGATCTCCTTACTCCCTTTCTGTCTCTGAAGGGATCATGTTTCACATGCTGGGCAGCAGATAGTGCAGTGTCTAGCAGCAGAGCTGTGTCTCAATAAAAGGCAATGAGTAATCACAGCACTACCTTACACCTTGTAATAGAAAGGTATGCAGGCAAAATATAGACAATGTCTGTCAGAGGAGAGAGGAATTATGGGAACTGTTGTCCTTTATAAGGTAATCCGGCCTAAAGCAAGCCCTGGCTGCATTAAACAAAGATACTGTACAGAGCTGGGTTTGAGAATAAAAATTAAAATTAACTGCTAAGGTACAGATGGACACAGATGTACTTTTCTGTGTGTTTTTTTTATTTTATAAGCTTGGAAAACCACTTTAATGCACCCATGTCTGATGTCAGTAATGTTGGACACTTTTACCAGGACATTTTTTTCTGTGACTGGTATTTTCTTCACTGCCCGAGTAATATACAGAGTATGTTTAATAAAAAAAAAAAATTCTTCTTACAAAGAAGCCAACACTTTGATCTGCCCTGCGATGTACAATATATCACAATATACGATTATACTCTGTATTACAATGCACAGTTCAGTGGTGTAGCTATGGGGGTCGCAGTGGTCACAATTGCGACCGGCGCCCCTGCACCACGTCTATCCAGTGTTACTGTAGTAACTGGGGCCAATGTAATAAATTACACCTGCCCCTGTTACTACAGTCATGGAACAACCCCCGGTGAGCAGGGCCGGAAGGCCCTTGCATATTAGTGGTGTAGCTACCACCGCGCATTGGCTCCATGTGCCCCTGGGCGACTGCCACATTCACTTGTATTTGCGTCCTCAGGACGCAGATACAATTAAATACTATGGCCGAGCAGGGAGTCTGGTGCTTGCTCTGCTATTCACTAGGCTACCAGCCACGTTAGACCTGAAGCCTTTAAGATGCTGGGACACGATCCCTGCGCATCCTGACGCGATCACTGGATTGTGCCGGCCTACGCAGGGATTCCGTCTTGGTGCCTCATAGGCTGCATGACTGAGGAAGCTGTGGAGCATCATTCTTCGCGGTGACGGTGCTAGGTGAGTATACAATTTTTATTTGTTTTGGGGCACCTGGGCATTATCGACAAGGGGCTATGTGGTACTATCCACAAATGGGGGAGTGTGGCACTATCTATAAAGGGGGTGTGTGGCACTATCTATAAGGGGGGCTGTGTGGCATTATCTACAGGTGGTGTGTGGCACTATTTAAAAGGGGGATGTGTATGGCACTATCTATAGGGGGTGTGTGTGAAACTATCTACAGGGGGTGTGGCACTATATACAGGGAGTTTTTGCCACTATCTACAAGGGGGAATCTGGCACTATCTACAAGGGGGGTGTGGCACTATCTACAAGGGGGGTGTGGCACTATCTACAAGGGGGGTATGGCACTATCTACAGGATATGTGTGGCACTATACACAAGGGGGTGTGTGTGGCAGATTCTACAGGGTGTCCTTTCTTCAGGGAGTGTGGGGCACTATCTGCAAAGAGCGTGTGTGTGGCACTACCTACAGGGGGCTGTCTGGCACTATCTACAGGGTCAGTGTGGGGCACAGTCTACAAGGAAACTGAATGTGGCACTATCTATGCAGTGTATACAGTGTATATTGTGTGTATACATGAGGAATAACATTATTCCTCACCATTATATGACTTTTATTATGCATTTTTTTGCAGTTTTCCCCTCTGCAGGCTCTATCTCTAATTCTCAGTTGTCTCCGAGCTCGCGGGTGAAGCCTACCTGCTATCATGTCTCCTATAGAAAATACACAGAGAAGAGGAGAAAACTGATCTCCTGCTTAAAACTGCAGCAGAATGGAGAAGATTATACAGCAGTACAGACCTGTGTAGCTTAGAATCCAGCACTCGGGTGACATAGAAATATTTATCGCTCTACTCCTGCTTCCTTTGCTCTACCCTCCCTTCTCCATAGACATATGCAGCGTGTGTCTGTTGCTGACTCCCTCTCTCTCTGCTCCTTCATCCTACTCGCCCTCCCTTCTCCATAGACTTGTATAGCCAGGCAGTGAAGAGACACACCCCCACCTTCTGCAGCCCGTCTGTAACCAGGGACGGAATATTCTTGACAACAGGGGGTGGAGAGAAGATTAGAAGGGAGAGACCTAGTGGCAGTAACTTTACATAGAATTTGCATGGATAAAATTAATTATCCAAATAATCCAAAATCTATAACAATACAAAATCTAAAACAAAATTTTAACAGTAAGTAAATTACAAAGTGGATCTATATCAGGTATACCATTAAACAAGCATAAGTTGTTTGAAAAGTTAGTGTCCATTTAAAAAGCTTCAGTAGGTTGTTCCTATTTGCATGTCATCTCACAGTAGCTTTACTTAGTTTACTGGTCTTGTTTATTGAACATATGTGCTTTTTAATGCTAGTGTTTAAAGCATGAGATACAACTTTAACCCCTTCCCGACATTTGACGTATCCATACGCCAAAGTCGGGTAGGGGAAGTATAGAACGGGCTCACGGAGTGAACCCGCTCCATACGATGCCGGTGTCGGCTGTTTGTTACAGCCGACACTTCAGAGTAACTAGCAGCATCGCGCTCGATCCCGCTCGTTTAACTTGTTAACCCCTTAAGGACGCAGCCTAGTTTGGGCCTTAAGGCTCAGAGCCCATTTTTGAAATCCGACATATTTCACTTTATGTGGTAATAACGTCGGAATTCTTAAACCTATCCAAGCGATTCTGAGACTGTTTTCTCGTGACACTTTGGGCTTCATGTTCGTGGTAAAATTTGGTCGATATATTCAGTGTTTATTGGTGAAAAATTGCAAAATTTAGAGAAAATTTAGAAAAAATAGCATTTTTCAGAATTTAAATGCATCTGCTTGTAAAACAGATGGTTATGCCACCAAAAATAGTTACTAGTTTACATTTTCCATATGACTACTTTAGATTGGCATAGTTTTTTGAACATTATTTTATTTTTCTTGGACGTTACAAGGCTTAGAACATAAACAGCAATTTCGCTTTTTTTTAAGAAAATTTCAAAAGCCTTTTTTTTAAGGTACCTGTTCAGTTCTGAAGTTGCTTTGAGGGGCCTATGTATTAGAAACCCCGATAAAACACCCCATTTAAAAAACTAGACCCCTCAAAGTATTCAAAACAGCATTTAGAAAGTTTTTTAACCCTTCAGGCATATCACAGGAATTAAAGCAATGTGGAGGTGAAATTTGCAAATTTCAATTATCTTGCCGAATTTCAATTTTATTAAATGTTTTTTTTTTTGTGCAAGACAGAATGTTTTACCAGAGAAACACTACTAAATATGTATTGTCCAGATTCTGCAGTTTTTAGAAATGTCCCACATGTGGCTCTAGTGTGCTCGTGGACTAAAACACAAGCCCAAGAAGCAAAGAAGCACCTAGTGCATTTTGAGGCCTCTTTTTTATTAGAATATATTTTAGGCCGCATGCCAGGTTTGAAGAGGTGTTGAGGTGCCAAAACAGTAGAAATCCCCCAATAGTGACCCATTTGGAAACTACACCCCTCAAGGAATTCATTTATGGTTGTTGTTATCATTTTGACCACACAGTTTTTTCACAGCACCTATTTTAATTGGGCTGTGAAATGAAAAAAAATTTCATTTTTTCCAATAAGGTGTAATTTGTGATCAAAATTTCCTATTTTCACAGGGAACAAAATAACCCATTTTGTTGCCCAATTTGTCCTGAGTGCGGCAATACCCCATTTGTGGTGATAAACTGCCGTTTGGGCCCATGGGAGGGCTCAGAAGGAAAGGAGCGCTATGTGTTTGTTGGAGTCCAGATTTTGCTGGATTGGTTTTCGGGTGCCATGTCGCATTTGCAGAGCCCCAGAGGCATCAAAGCAATGGAAACTCACCAGAAGTTACCCCATTTTGGAAACTACACCCTTCAAACAATTCATTTATGGGTAAAGTAACTATTTAGACCCCGTAGTTTCTTCACAGAACTTATTTGAATTGGGCTGGGAATTTAAAAAAAAAATTTTTTTCCAACAATATGTAGTTTTAATAATAAATCCTATATGCAGGGCATGCATGCTGCATCATCTGGCAAATATTATGTATACTCCCTTATAACTTGCGACTGTACTCCCCAAATATATTAAACCGAACAAAGAAAGAACTAAGGAGTCTTTAAGTCAAAAAATACATGTAGTCTTTTTATTCAACAATATTGCACTATTTATACAAAATGAATGTCTAAAAATGAATCACAAATAAAAGCATGGCCACCACATGAGTCAAATATAAGTCAGAGTATGATCATGTGAATAGGTATATACCTCAAGACAAAGATGTAAAGTAACATGAGGTAAGATGTACAAGCTACAGGTAAATGGTTAAACTGTTTGCAGAGTGGGTGAAAGGGATGTACCTCACAATTATGCAAAGTGCATTTGAGACAGGACTATTGCACCAAGTCATGTAATGTTCACAACGACTAATGCATGTATGAATACTAGGAGAATGTCCATGTGCGTATTGGAACCCAGACAGCAACCAGCAGCAAATAGTAAAAAATGAAGTACTAGCAGAGTACTAACCCATGTAGCTGAGACTCCAAATGGCGGCCGGCCCCAACGCGTTTCGGCTTCCGCCTTCGTCCGGACGCCTTCGTCCGGACGAAGGCGGAAGCCGAAACGCGTTGGGGCCGGCCGCCATTTGGAGTCTCAGCTACATGGGTTAGTACTCTGCTAGTACTTCATTTTTTACTATTTGCTGCTGGTTGCTGTCTGGGTTCCAATACGCACATGGACATTCTCCTAGTATTCATACATGCATTAGTCGTTGTGAACATTACATGACTTGGTGCAATAGTCCTGTCTCAAATGCACTTTGCATAATTGTGAGGTACATCCCTTTCACCCACTCTGCAAACAGTTTAACCATTTACCTGTAGCTTGTACATCTTACCTCATGTTACTTTACATCTTTGTCTTGAGGTATATACCTATTCACATGATCATACTCTGACTTATATTTGACTCATGTGGTGGCCATGCTTTTATTTGTAATTCATTTTTAGACATTCATTTTGTATAAATAGTGCAATATTGTTGAATAAAAAGACTACATGTATTTTTTGACTTAAAGACTCCTTAGTTCTTTCTTTGTTCGGTTTAATATGTAGTTTTAGCTCAAAATTTCTTATTTTCACAAGAAATAAAATACTCCATTTTGTTTCCCAATTTGTCCTGAGTGCAGCAATACCCCATTTGTGGTGGTAAACTGCCGTTTGGGCCCATGGGAGGGCTCAGAAAGAAAGGAGCGCTATTTGTTCTTTGGAGTCCAGATTTTGCTGGATTGGCTTTCGGGTGCCATGTCGCATTTGCACAGCCCCAGAGGTAACAAAGCAATGGAAACCCACCAGAAGTGACCCCATTTTGGAAACTACACTCCTCTAGGAATTCATTTATGGTTGTTGTTACCATTTTGACCCCACGGTTTTTGCACAGCACCTATTTGAATTGGTCTGTGAAATAAAAAAAATGAAATCTTTTCCAATAAGATGTCATTTTTGATCAAAATTTCTTATTTTCACAGGGAACAAAATAATAATTTTGTTGCCCAATTTGTTGCCCAATTTGTCCTTAGTGTGGCAATACCCCATTTGTGGTGATAAACTGCCGTTTGGGCCCATGGGAGGGCTCAGAAGGAAAGGACCACCATTTGGCCTACTGGGGATTTTCTGGTGTGAAGTTATGTATGCAGATGCCCCTGAGGTACCAGTACAGTTGAAACCCCCAAGAAGTGACCCCATTTTAAAAACTACACCCTTGAGGCATTCATCTAGACGTGTAGTGAGCATTTTGACCGGTGACGTACACCCCATAAACTGTAATGTGGGTTCTCACGGGTACGTCAATACCCTACATGTGGCTGTTATCAGCTGCCTGGGCACACGGCAGGGCTCAGAAGGGAAAGATGAGGGGGGATAAGCTGTGCGGAGTGCATCAGGGTAAGTAAAACTGGGGTAGATTAAAAATTAAGGGATCTATGATAAATTTTAAAGCACTCTTTCATACAGGGCCTTAGTTTTTCGGGAGACGCGTCACATTGATATATTGTGTCCTTCCTTATCCCCCTCTTATAGTAGACTTTGTACCTCTTTTGACTTTTTCCTTTCTTGCCAGTTTGGGGAACTTCTTCTGGAAAGTGTTGCCCTGGTACGATGCGTGTGGCCTCGCTTCCAGAAGTACTGGGTGCCCCCTTCTTTGTCCCTAAAGATTAGGTTCTTGATAATGATGTGCCCGGCCAGCTTCTTATACCACACCACATGGCACTGTAGGGCTTCAGGACTTGATCTGACAAGTCCACCCCTCCCATGTACCTATTGTAGTCCAGGATGCAGTCTGGTTTGGGGGTCTCTGTACTGGTACCTCGTACTGGTACATGGGTACTGGTGGGACATCTCTCTTGTCTTGTACTTGACACACAATATGTTGCTGCCAGAATGTGCCCTGCTCTCACCCCTTCTGAGTGTTTGCCCTGCAGAGTCTTAGGGAGGCCTCTCAGGTTTCTTCTAGCAGTGCCGCATGCCGCAGGACTTCTGGAAGCGAGGCAGTTGAAGAGTGGGACGCTGGTATAAAAATTATCCAGGTAGAGGTGGTAACCCTGGTCCAGCAGTGGGTGCACAAAATCCCACACAAATTTTGCATTAACTCCCAGTACGGGGGGGGGCATTCTGGGGAATGAATCTGGTGTGTCCTTCCCTTCATATATACTAAATTTGTAGGTATACCCTGATGCACTCTCGCACAGCATATACATCTTCACGCCATACCTTGCCTTCTTACCCGGCAGGTACTGGCGGAATTGAACCCTCCCTTTAAAATCTACCAAGGACTCATCAATAGAAATACAATTCCAGGGGGTGTATGCTTGGGAAAACCGGGCACTGAAACGGTCTAATAGGGGTCTCCATTTATACAAACGTATAAAACTGGGGTCATCTCGGGGTGGGCACGGCTCATTACCAGTATAATGTAAGAAGCGAAGTATTGCCTAATTAATTTATTTTTTTAGGTTCCAGTTCAGTTCTGAAGTTGCATTGAGGGGCCTATATATTAGAAACCCCTATGAAACACCCCATTTTAGAAACTAGACCCCTCAAAGTATTCACAACAGCATTTAGAAAGTTTATGAACCCTTTAGGTGTTTCACGGAAATTTAGAGCAAAGTAGAGGTGAAATTGACATTTTTTTTGGTCAGAAAATCCTTTTTATACCATTTTTTTTTATAACACAAAAGGTTTTACCAGAGAAACACAACTTAGTACTTATTACCCAGATTCTGCAGTTTTGAGAAATATCCCACATGTGGCCCTAGTGCGGTAATGGACTGAAGCACCGGCCTCCGAAGCAAAGGATCACCTAGTGGATTTTGAGCCCTCCTTTTTATTAGGCACCATGTTCGGTTTGAAGAGGTCTTGTGGTGTCAAAACAGTGGAAACCCCCCAAAAGTGACCCCATTTTGGAAACTAGACACCTTGAGGAATTCATTGTAGTTTTCATGGGGTGCATGCAACTTTTTGATCAGTTTTTATTCTATTTTTAAGTGGCGCGGTGACAAAAAAACAGCAATTCTACTATTGTTTTTTATTCTATTTTTTTTACAGCGTGCACCGTGCACTATAAATGACGTATTCACTTTATTCTGTGGGGCGATACGATTACGGCGATACCAGATGTTTATAGGTTTTTTTTATGTCTTATGGCGTTTGCACAATAAAATACGTTTTGTAAAAAATCATTCACTTTTTGTGTTACCATATTCTAAGAGCCATAACTTTTTTATTTTTCCATCAATAAAGCCGTGCGAGGACTTATTTTTTGCGTAACGAACTGTAGTTTCCATCAGCACCATGTTTAGGTACATGCGACTTTTTGATCTCTTTTTATTCCATTTTTTGGGAGGTGAAGTGACCAAAAAATTGTGATTCTGGTACGGTTTATTATTATATTCTTTTACGGCGTTCACCGCGCGGGATAAATAATGAAATAATTTTGTAGTTCAGGCCATTACGGACGTGGCGATACCAATTATGTATAGTTTATTTGTTTGTTTATATATTTTTATTAATAATAAAGGACTGATAAGGGAAAAGGGGGGATTTTTACTTTTATTACTTTTAAATCTTATATTTTCTTATTTTTACACATCTTTTTTGTAACTGTTTTTTTACTTTATTACTTTGTCCCATTGGGGGATTTGAGGGCAGGAGGCCCTGATCGCTATTCTAATACACTGCACTACATGCGTAGTGCAGTTTATTAGAGCTGTCAGCTACTCACTAGGCTTCCGTTGATGGCATCGCCGGACGCCATTGTTTGGTTTCCGGTTGCCATAGCTACCATCGCCGGCCGCTATCGGGTAGCAGGCCGGCGATGGTAGCTTAACCCCTAAAAAGCCGCGTTCTCTATTGAACGCGGCTTTTAAGGGGTTAATCAGCGGGGACACAGCGATCAGTCCCCACTGTAGCAGCTGTGACAGCTGCTGTACGAGACAGCAGCTGTCACAGCTCCTGTATGTGTCGGGAGGATGGCCGAAATGGCCGTTACTCCCGAGACGTACTATTAGGTCATGCAGCGCGAATGCTATGGTTACCATGACCTAATAGTACGTCCAGGAGCGGGAAGGTCAATAGCGACCGCAGCATTTAAATCGTTAGAAAGAGGGGGTGACCCCCTCTTACTGCTCATCGCGCCCCCCCGCAATGCAATGGCATTGGGGGCGATGGTTGCTTTGGCTGCCTGGGGGCCTAATGAAGGCCCCCAGGTCCGCCATCTTTGTGCACCTATTAAGCCCTGCCACCGGCAGGACTTAATAGTTGCCTGTCAGAATCATGATATACTGCAATACATTAGTATTGCAGTATATCGTGCAAGCGATCTAATGATCGCTGGTTGAAGTCCACTAGGGGGACTAATAAAAAAAATTAAAATTAGTTAGATAAAGTTTTTTTTTATGTAAAAAAAAAAAAATATTAAAAGTTAAAAAAAAACCTTTTCCCATTTCCCCCTAGAACATAGTAAAAAAAGAAATAAATAAACATAATTGGTATCGCCGCGTCTGTAAAAGTCTGAACTATTACAATGTATCATTATTTAACCCGCACGGTGAACGCCGTAAAAAAAAAAATTTAACGCCAGAATCTCTATTCTTTGGTTACCTAATCTCCCACAAAAAATTTAATAAAAAGTGATCAAAATGTTGCATGTACACCAAAATGGTAATATTAAAAACTACAGCTTATCCCGCAAAAAATAAGCCCTCATACCACTTAATCGACGGAAAAATAAAAAAGTTATGACTCTCGGAATTTGGCGACACAAAATAAATTTTCTTTTTTACACTTAGGTTTTTACTTGATCCACAAATAATTTTTTTCCCGCTTCCTAGTACATTATAGAGCAAAATAAATGGTGCTACGAAAAACTATAACTTGTCGCCCAAAAATAAAGCCCTCATAGGACTATATCGACGGAAAAATAAAGACGTTATGGCTTTT
The DNA here is from genome assembly GCF_050947455.1 of Rhinoderma darwinii. NCBI lineage: Eukaryota > Metazoa > Chordata > Amphibia > Anura > Rhinodermatidae > Rhinoderma > Rhinoderma darwinii. Next base: position 88,459,119 of record NC_134691.1, read on the forward strand.
GGAAGGTGGGGAAGAAAAAACAAAAATGAAAATCTGAAAAAGGGCTGCGGCAGGAAGGGCATAATAAAATTGTCCCTTTGTCCCTTTTCCCACATGAATAATATAAGCCATACATGAGAATGGGGATATAATATTGAATGGTCGATGGTACATAACTTCAATGAATGATACAAAATCCCAAAACTATTATTTCACTGATATATAAGAAAATGTAATAATGGCACAATGTTTATATGACATTCTCTAAAGCAAAATAATACATGCTGGAAAAATTATGTAAGGGTACTGAGTACACTGAATAAATCTAAAAATGTCAAAGTGCGGCACAAATCTCCTACAGTACTAATTGATTTAGCAAAAAATAAATAAAAATAAAGCTGAGTTATGAATAACATGCAATAAAACTTCAAAAGAGAGAAGAAAAACTATTAACTTCTGCTTATGGGTTGTTGGCTTCAAACTAATAATCAAAATATTTTAGTAATTCTTTTCTAGACTATAAAACTGGGATTAGGATGTGAAAGAAGCAAATAAAACAATTTTCAATAAAAAGCAGATTTATATCTTAAAGGTGTCCTGACATAATTATTTTCACTGTGTATATTCTCTCTCTCTCAGGACTCATTCAGACGAACGTGAATAACGTCCGTGTGCTGTGCATGAAAATCACGCTCAGCACATGGACCCATTGATTTCAATGGGGCCGTTCACACATGCAGGACTTTTCACGCAGCGAGAGTCCGTTGCGTGGAACTCACATGTCCTGTATTGGTGCGTTACCATGCACCAACGCGCCCATTGAAGTCAATGGGTGCGTGAAACCACGCATCCGTGTGCGATACGGGATTTGCGCATCAATTCAATTGAAAATAATAATACAAAAAAAAAGATGTGCTTTGCGAGTGCATGATTAAGGCTCGCCACTCGCAAAGCACACTGATGCATAACGGACCAGATTCACGCGTGTTTTTCACGCACGTGAATCTGATACGCTCGTGTGAATGTAGTCTCACTCTCACTCTCCCTCTCTCTCCTTCTCCTCTCAATCTCCCTCTCTCTCTCACCTACTGCTCTCAGTCACTCTCCCTCTCTCTCTCTCTCCCTCTCTCTCTCTCTCTTTCTCTCTTTCTCTCCTACTGGTATCACTCTCTCTCTCCTACTGTCTCTCTCCTACTGCTCTCACTCTCACTCTCCCCCTCCTTCTGTTTCTTTCTTCCTCTCTCTTCCTCTCTCTTCCCCTCTGTCTTCCTCCCTTTTCCCCTCTCTCTTCCTCTCTTTTCCCTCTCTCTACCCTCTCTCTCTTCCTCTCTCTTCCCCTCTCGCTTCCTCTCTCTCTTCCTCTCTCTCTTCCCCTCTCTTTTCCTCTCTCTTCCTCTCTCTGTTCCTCTCTCTCCCTCCAACTTTTTTGTATTCTGGTATCCTTAACTAGTATTCCAGTTGATATTTATTTAATTAATTTCTTTATAAAACATAAATTAGGGAACCATTCCATTTTCTAATATACATGAGTTTAACCCCTTGCCACCGCAGCCATTTTTGTTTTTTAGTCTTCATTTTTTTTCCTCCCTGCATTACAAGGGCCATAATTGTTAATTTTTTCTATTGACAAAGCTGTATGAGAGCTTCTTTTTTTGCGAGATGAGTTGTCGTTTTGATGGCACCATTTAATGTACTAAATGTTAATGTACTAATATTTAATGTAAGAAAAAACAAAAACAAATGTTTGTTTAGTGGAACGGAAAAAACAACAGTCATTCCTTCATTATTTTTTGGGTTTTGCTTTTTCACCATGCAGTAAAAATTACATTTTAGCTTTATTCTGTCGGTCCATGGGATTACAGAATAAAGTAGTTTTTTTAGTGTTTTAGCACTTTTACTAAATAAAATCAATTTGTTAACCCCTTAAGGACGCAGCCTAGTTTGGGCCTTAAGGCTCAGAGCCCATTTTTCAAATCTGACATATTTCACTTTATGTGGTAATAACGTCGGAATGCTTAAACCTATCCAAGCGATTCCGAGATTGTTTTCTCGTGACACTTTGGGCTTCATGTTCGTGGTAAAATTTGGTCGATATATTCAGTCTTTATTTGAGAAAAATTGCAAAATTTAGAGAAAATTTAGAAAAAATAGCATTTTTCAGAATTTAAATGCATCTGCTTGAAAAACAGACGGTTATACCACCCAAAATAGTTACTAGTTCACATTTCCCATATGTCTACTTTAGATTGGCATCGTTTTTTGAACATTATTTTATTTTTCTTGGACGTTACAAGGCTTAGAACATAAACAGCAATTTCTCATATTTTTAAGAAAATTTCAAAAGCCTTTTTTTTTAAGGTACCTGTTCAGTTCTGAAGAGGCTTTGAGGGGCCTATGTATTAGAAACTCCCATAAAGCACCCCATTTTAAAAACTAGACCCCTCAAAGTATTCAAAACAGCATTTAGAAAGTTTTTTAACCCTTCAGGCATTTCACAGGAATTAAAGCAAAGGGGAGGTGAAATTTGCAAATTTCATTTTTCTTTCGGAATTTCAATTTTATTCTATTTTTTTTTCTGTAACAAGGAAGGTTTTACCAGAGAAACACAACTAAATATGTATTGTCCAGATTCTTCAGTTTTTAGAAATGTCCCACATGTGGCTCTAGTGCGCTCGTGGACTAAAACACAAGCCCCAGAAGCAAAGAAGCACCTAGTGCATTTTGGTGGTGCTTTTTTATTAGCATATATTTTAGGCAGCATGCCAGGTTTGGAGAGGTGTTGAGGTGCCAAAACAGTAGGAATCCCCCAAAACTGACCCCATTTTGGAAACTGCACCCCTCAAGGAATTAATTTATGGTTATTGTTACCATTTTGACCCCGTAGTTTTTTCACAGCGCGTATTTGAATTGGGCTGTGAAATTTAAAGAATGACAATTTTTCCAATAAGATGTCATTTTTGATCAGAATTTCTTATTTTCACAGTCAACAAAATGCCCCATTTTGTTGCCCAATTTGTCCTGAGTGCGGCAATACCCCATTTGTGGTGATAAACTGCTGTTTGGGCCCATGGGAGGCCTCAGAAGGAAAGGAGCGCTTTGTGTTCTTAGGAGTCCAGATTTTGCTGGATTGGTTTTCGGGTGCCATGTCGCATTTGCAGAGCCTCAGAGGTATCAAAGCAATGGAAACCCACCAAAAGTGACCCCATTTTGGAAACAAAACCCCTCAAGGAATATATTTATGGGTGTTGTTACCATTTAGACCCCACAGTTTTTTCACAGAACTTATTTGAATTGGGCTGTGAATTTAAAAAAAAAACTTTTTTCCAATAAGATGTAGTTTTGGCTCAAAATGTCTTATTTTCACAACGAATAAAATACCCCATTTTGTTGCCAAATTTGTCTTGAGTGCGGCAATACCCTATTTGTGGCCATAAACTGCCGTTTGGGCCTATGGGAGGTATTAGAAGGAAAGGAGCGCTATGTGTTCTTTGGAGCCCAGATTTTGCTGGATTGGTTTTCGGGTGCCATGTCGCATTTGCAGAGCCCCAAAGGTATCAAAGCAATGGAAACCCACCAGAAGTGACCCCATTTTGTAAACTACACCCCTCAAGGAATTCATTTATGGGTGTTGTGACCATTTAGACTCCACAGTTTTTTCACAGAATTTATTTGAATTGGGCTGTGAATTCCAAAAAATGTAATTTTTTCCAATAAGAGGTAGTTTTGGCTCAAAATTTCTTATTTTCACAAGGAATAAAATACCCCAATTTGTTGCCCAATTTGTCCTGAGTGCGGCAATACCCCATTTGTGGTGATAAACTGCCGTTTGGGCCCATGGGAGGGCTCAGAAGGAAAGGACCACCATGTGGCCTACTGGGAATTTTCTGGTGCTAAGTCGTGTGTGCAGAAGCCCCTGAGGTATCAGTACAGTTGAAACCCCCGAGAAGTGACCCCGTTTTAAAAACGACACCCCTTAAGGAATTCATCTAGAGGTGTAGTGAGCATTTTTACCCCACAGGTATTGTGTAAAAGATAATGCGCAGCAGATGGTGCAGAGTGAGATTTGCAATTTTCTATATATATGCCATGTCAGTGTCCGATATATTGTGCCCAGCATGTGCCACCGGAGACATACACCCCATAAATTGTAATGTGGGTTCTCTCGGGTACGGCAATACCCTACATGTGGCTGTTATTAGCTGCCTGGGCACACGGCAGGGCTCAGAAGGAAAGGACCACCATTTGGCCTACTGGAGCTTTTCTGGTGCTAAGTCTTGTACGCAGAAGCCCCTAAGGTACCAGTACAGTTGAAACCCCAAAGAAGTGACCCTGTTTTAAAATCTACACCCCTTAAGGCATTCATCTAGAGGTGTAGTGAGCATTTTGACCCCACAGGTATTGTGTAAAAGATAATGTGCAGCAGTTGGTGCAGAGTGAAATTTGCAATTTTCTATACATATATGCCAATTCAGTGTCCGATATATTGTGCCCAGCATGCGCCACCGGAGATATACACCTCATAAACTGTAATGTTGGCTCTCCCGGGTACGGCAATACCCTACATGTGGCTGTTATCAGCTGTCTGGGCACACAGCAGGGCTCAGAGGGGAAAGATGAGGAGGGGTAAGCTGTGCGAAGTGGATCAGAGCGAGTAAAACTGGGGTAAATTAAAAATAAAGGGATGGATGATAAATTTTAAAACACTCTTTCATACAGAGCTCTGGTTTTTCGGGACACGCGTCACATTGATATATTGTGTCCTTCCTTATCCCCCTCTTATAGCAGACTCTGCACCACTTTTGACTTTTTCCCTTCTTGCCAGTTTGGGGAACTTCTCCTAAAAAGTGTTGCCCTGGTACGATGCCTGTGGCCCCACTTCCAGAAGTACTGTAAGGCTTCAGGACTTGATCTGACAGGTCCACCCCTCCCATGTACCTATTGTAGTCCAGGATGCAGTCTAGTTTGTGGGTCCCTGTACTGGTACCTCGTACAGGTACATGGGTACTGGTGTGGCATCTCCCTGGTCTTGTACTTGACACACAATATGTTGCTGCTAGATTGTGCCCTGCTCTCACCCCTTCTGAGTGTTTGACCAAGCAGAGTCTTAGGGAGGCCTCTCAGATTTCTTCTAGCAGTGCCGCATGCCGCAGGACTTCTGGAAGCGAGGCAGTTGAAGAGTGGGACGCTGGTATAAAAATTATCCAGGTAGAGGTGGTGACCCTGGTCCAGCAGTGGGTGCACCAAATCCCACACAATTTTTGTATTAATTAATTTTTGTATTAATTTTTGTAGTAAGAGGGGGCATTCTGGGGGCTGAGCACTGGTGTCCTTCCCTTTATATATCCTAAATTTGTAGGTATACCGTGATGCACTCTCGCACAGCTTATACATCTTCACGCCATACCTTGCCGGCAGGTACTGGCGGAATTGAAGCCTCCCTTTCAAATGTACCAGGGATTCATCTATAGAAATACACTTCTCGGGGGTGAATGCTGGGAAAACCGGGCACTGAAATGGTCTAATAGGGGTCTCCGTTTATACAAACGGTCAAAACTGGGGTCATCTCGGGGTGGGCATGGCTCATTATCAGTATAATGTAAGAAGCGAAGTATTGCCTAATTTTTATTTTAATTTTTAGTTTCCAGCTCAGTTCTGAAGTTGCTTTGAGGGGCCTATATATTAGACACCCTTATCAAACACCCCATTTCAGAAACTAGACCCCTCAAAGTATTCACAACAGCATTTAAAAAGTTTATTAACCCTTTAGGTGTTTCACAGGAATTTAGAGCAAAGTAGAGGTGACATTTAATTAATTTATTTTAATTTATTAGGCACCATGTCCGGTTTGAAGAGGTCTTGTGGTGCTAAAACAGTGTAAACCCCCCAAAAGTGACCCCTTTTTGGAAACTAGAGACCTTGAGGAATCCATTGTAGTTTTCTTGGGGTGCATGCAACTTTTTGATCAGTTTTTATTCTAATTTTAGGTGACGTGGTGACTAAAAAAACAGCAATTTTACAATAGTTTTTTATTCTATTTTTTTTACAGCGTTCACCGTGCGCTATAAATGACATATTCACTTTATTCTGCGGGGCGATACGATTACGGCGATACCAGATGTTTATAGGTTTTTTTTATGTCTTATGGCGTTTGCACAATAAAATACATTTTGTAAAATATAATTCACTTTTTGTGTTGCCTTATTCTAAGAGCCAGAACTGTTTTATTTTTCCATCAGGAAAGTCGTGCGAGGACTTATTTTTTGCGTAACGAACTGTAGTTTCGATCAGTACCATTTTTAGGTACATGCGACTTTCTGATCTCTTTTTATTCAATTTTTTGGGAGGTGAAGTGACCAAACAATTGTGATTCTGGTACGGTTTATTATTATTTTCTCTTACGGCGTTCACCGCGCGGGATAAATAACGACATCATTTTGTAGTTCAGGACGTTACGGACGCGGCGATACCAATTATGTATAGTTTATTTGTTTATTTATATATTTTTATTAATAATAAAGAACTGATAAGGGAAAAAGGGGGACTTTTACTTTTATTACTTTTAAATCTTTTATTTTCTTATTTTTACACAACTTTTTTTTACTTTTTCACACTCTTTTTACTTTGTCCCACTAGGGGACATGAGGGCAGGAGGCTCTGATCGCTATTCTAATACACTGCACTACATACGTAGTGCAGTGTATTAGAGCTATTAGCTGTTCGCTGACAGCAAGCATAGTGGGTCCTGATTTTGTCGGGACCCACTAGGCTTCCGTCGATGGCGTAGCCAGAGTCCATTGTTAAGATTCTGTTTGCCATAGTAGCCATCGCGGCCCGCTATCGTGTAGCAGGCCGGCGATGGCAGCTTAACCCCTAAGAAGCCGCGATCGCTATTGAACGCGGCTTCTAAGGGGTTAATCGGCGGGGACCACCGCGATCGGTCCCTGCACACTAAGCTGTGATAGCGTGCTGTCAGAAACAGCAGTTATCACAGCTCAAGCACGCGCCGGGATTAAATGGCGCCGTGTTTACTCAGGTCAGTACTATTACTGACCTGAGCGCGAACGATGTACTTAGCGCGACGTAATAGTACTGACCTGAGCGCGAAGGGGTTAAAAAAGAGTTTTTCTGTACGCCATATTCTGAGACCCATATCGTCTTTATTTTTTTGTCGATGGAGCTTTGTAAAGGGCTTGTTTTTTGCAGAGCAAGCAGTAGTTTTTATTGGTAATATTTTTGGAATGCATATGACTTTTTAATAAATTGCATTACATTTTTTGGGAGAAGTGATATGATAAAAAAAAAAGCAATTCTAACTTCTATTTTATGGTGTTTACTGTGCGTGATAAATAATGTTATATTGTAATAGTTCTGACTTTTACGTATCCAGCGATACCAATTATGTTTATTTTTTAATTTTTTATTTCTTTAGGGGTAAAAAGGGAAAAGGGTTTTTGTTTTACTCTCACAAGGGGACATGAACTTGCGATCTTTTGATCTTTTAATTTTATCGCTCTCCTATAAAGCCCAGAATCTGTCAGGGCTTAATAGGAAGACAATCAGTCCCCCAGGGTGCCATGATAACCTTCGCTTTGTGGGGGGGGGGCTGATGAGATGATGGAGGGGGCACCCACCTGTTTCTAACGGCTTTAATGCCGCGGTCACTATCGACAGAATAATCTGAGTTGTTGAACGTCCAGGATCGGCGTTATCTCCGATCCTGGCCCTTACAGTGAGGTGTCGTCTGTAACATATAGTCAACACCAACTGCATATAGAGCGTGCTCAGCCTGTGAGCTCCCACTCCATACTTCCCCTTCCCGGCCATGGAGTACAGCTACGTCAAATATCAGGAAGGAGTTAAATTACAGCTCACATACCTTTCTTACACTAGAACAGTAGACACCCTTCTGTTCAGTTGAATGGTACAGTCCATGGATGTGTCCTGTGCAGTGCATCCATTGGCTAACTGAATAATGTGTCATACAACTCCTCACATTTAATTAGCAACCTAAATAGTTTGGGTTTATTTTCTCCCCTCATTTTGTTAAGTCATAGTTTTTCTCTCCATGCCTGCTGAGTGATTGGGCTCTTTCTAGTATGATTTAAAAGCTGTGCTGTGGGCTTTGAGCCAATCAGATGTTGCGCTGAAACACTGATGCAGAGACACTGCAGTGACAACCCCCTCCTCCCTGTCTAGAATTTACTGTCTCACAATAGACAGATTTGTTTGGACAATGAGGAGGCTTCTGAACATTTGCAGCGAAAAAGAAGTCAAGGACAGTGGGAACTACATGCTGCTGGAAGGTGAAGAGGGCACTATCCTCCCACAAGGATAGAGATGTATCCACCCTTAGCTTTTCTTTAATTGCATTAAGTTATACAATTAGTCACGATACCAATTCAATACAATCTTGTGCCATCCGGTAAAAAAAAGTATATGTTAATGTATAAAAAATGTAATATGGGAGACTACGGGCGATGGATGGCTGATGGATGTTATCCGTCAGAGGTATAATTTTTTTAAATGTTTGTTTTACATCTCATGCCATACATCTCGGGATATGTCTGGTTTTTCCAGATAAGTTAAGGGAGGACACATCTGTTTTTTACATGTATTCACATGTACTACTGATTTATGTCAAAGTGATTATACCATTTGATATGGTTATGGAGATAACAAATATTTATGTTAGTGAGTGTTTTGCCACGTTCATTCTAAAACCTTTCTTTTATTCTTATAAATGGTGTCTTATAGTATTTATTTATTTATTTGCGACTTTATTTTTATTTAATTTTATCAATTTTTTACATATTTTGCACTTTTGATCCTTATTTTTTAAACTACAAGGTGGGCCATTTATGTGGATACACCTAAATAATATGGGAATGGTTGGTGATATTAACTTCCTGTTTGTGGCACATTAGTATTTGGGAGGGGGGAAACTTTTCAAGCTGGGTGTTGACCATGGTGGCCATTTTGAAGTCGGCCATTTTGTATCCAACTTTAGTTTTTTCAATGGGAAGAGGGTCATATGACACATCAAACTTATCGAGAATTTCACAAGAAAAACAATGGTGTGCTTGGTTTTAACGTTACTTTATTCTTTCATGAGTTATTTATGTCATTATGGGTGTCAGGTCCGAGCATTCCTAGATGAACAGTTTCCTGGAAAGTGGATTGGTCATCGTGGGCCAGTTGAATGGCCCCCTAGGTCTCCCGATCTGACCCCCTTAGACTTTTATCTTTGGGGTCATCTGAAGGCAATTGTCTATGCTGTGAAGATACGACATGTGCAGCAACTGAAACTACGGATACTGGAAGCCTGTGCTAGCATTTCTTCTGCAGTGTTGCTATCAGTGTGTGAAGAGTGGGAGAAGAGGGTTGCATTGACAATCCAACACAATGGGCAGCACTTTGAACACATTTTATAAGTGGTCAGAAACTTGTAAATAACTCATGAAAGAATAAAGTAACGTTAAAACCAAGCACACCATTGTTTTTCTTGTGAAATTCTCGATAAGTTTGATGTGTCACATGACCCTCTTCCCATTGAAAAAACTAAAGTTGGATACAAAATGTCCGACTTCAAAATGGCCGCCATGGTCAACACCCAGCTTGAAAAGTTTCCCCCCTCCCATATACTAATGTGCCACAAACAGGAAGTTAATATCACCAACCATTCCCATTTTATTTAGGTGTATCCATATAAATGGCCCACCCTGTATAATGAACTGGCATATCACATTATGAGGATATGTAATGTGTACCTGGATGGTGTATGGTCCTATGGAGAAATGACACGTGAAATATGGTAAGGAGACAGGAAGCTTTACTCGGACCGGTGTTAACTCAACATGCGGCCATTGCAGATGAACAAATACTTGAAAGGCACAATCTCTTGGTTACAACTCTGGTTTAGGCAAGCAGATAATGACTGGGAGTTAAGGGCACTTCTCCTTGATGCAGAGGTTTGTCTTGAACAGATTTCTTGCTTAGTCTGGGCTAATGGCTAGCTGACCTACTTGCTGCTCTGATCCACCCTCACTGTCATACATGGGGAGGCTCCTGTTTATCACCCACCAACTACAGTGATCCACCGCACCCCCACCTGGGGAGGCTCCTTCCTGTTACCCACCCAGCGGTTCTTTGATACCTTGCAGAAGCTGCTACCCATCATCTGCAAATCCGCTGGTGGATGGTAGACCTAACCAACTTGGGCCCAAGCATATGCCATTAGACACAAAAGCAGCTGCTTACCAGTCTCTCACACCAGCTCTTTCTATGGCTTTGCTCACACACTAAACCCTTCAGGCATATCAGCAGAACTTCCTTCTCAATGGGCTGTTGCCCGAGCACTAAACACCAGCTGATGGAAACACTGCTATTGTTTTTACATTAAGCACTGGGCCAAGTGTTAAGATGCTGTGTAGCCATGCTGCGATGATTTGGAGTGACCAATGGCTAACTAAGATGGTGAATGGGCCATCAATCACAGTTCCAATAAATCATTTGCCTTCCCTGCCACAGAAGCAGGCAAACATTACAGTGCAAACATAGCACAAGATGCCATGTCTGACCAACATAATAGGCCCTTCTTCTTGGAAAACGTCACCTCGGGGAAGGAAAGCAAGTAAAAACGCTTGTTTAAATAGAAACTACACTTTCATCAAACTTTTGATATGTCATTGAGACATATCAAAAGTTTGGATCGGTGGGGTCCAAGTGCTGAGACCCCCACCGGTGCTGAAACTAAAGTGCAAAAGCGCTCAGCTGAGCGCTTTGCTCCTTCGACGTGTGAAAAGTGCTCCTCGTCAGGCTAAAGACGGCTTACATAGAAGATCAGCAATAGTGGAGATCTCAGCCCCCGGACCCCACCAATCCAAAAATGTTAATATGTCTCTATGACATATCAAAAGTTTGATGAAAGTGTAGTTACGCTTTAAAGACACAGTTTATTAAATTAAATAAACCATTCTGGCTGAATAGAAATGAACCCCTAGAGTCCTAAGCATTCTCCCCCACAGAAGACAGGTTTTTGAGACGCCAGTCTTAATCTAAAAAACGCTGGAGTACAATGTGCCAAATTTATTAAGAGATGCATGCCTCTTAATAAATTTGTCGCATCTCTATGTGCCAGAAAGTAAAATCTACCCCTGCTGTAAGCTGGAGTAAATTTGCTTTATAATTTATGGCAATTTCAGGCATAAGGTATAGTAAATTTGCGGGCCGCGCTAAGCCATGCCCCTTCTGCTAAACTCCTCCTTTTTTTTTAGTCAAGTGGCGTAAGTGAGGCACATTCCTCAAAAGTCAAAATATTGTTCCCGTTTTGCACATTTTGTTCCCATTTTGCCCGACTTTTCTACACCAAAAATAGTGGCGTAGAATGAATAATAGATTCCCTTAGTCTTTGCATAATACAATTACTAACAGGTAACGTCACAGGACACCCCTAAAGGCCTTACTAAGCTTTGTTTGATAATCATTGTTTGCTGTGTTTTAATTACTAAACAGAAATTAGGTTTCTCCAATAATGGTTGTTAGTGCAGGAGTGCGGCTATCACAGTCGCCCACCTGCTGATGTACACTAGATGGATAAAAGTATTAGGACACCTACACATTACACCTACAGGAGCTTTTATGACATCCTATTCTAAATCCATAGGCATTAAATCAGCTAAAACAGCTTCCACTCTTCTGGGAAGGCTTTCTACAAGATTTTCGAATGTGTCTCTGGGATTTTTTGCCCATTCATCCAGAAGAGCATTTGTGAGGTCAGACACTGATGTTGCATGAGAGGGCCTGGCTCGCAATCTCCGTACTAGTTCATCCCAAAATGTGTTCAATAGGGTTGAGGTAAGGGCTCTGTGCGGGTCAGTCAAGATCTTACACTCTAAACTCATCCAACTATGCCTTTATGGACTGTGCTTTGTGCACTGGGGCACAGTGATTTCTGGAACAAAAGGGCATTCCTAAAACTGTTCCCACAAAGTTGGAGCATACAATTGTCCAAAATGTCTTGGTAAGCTGAAGTATTAAGATTTCCCTTCACTAGAACTAAGGGGTCTAGTCCAACCCCTGAAAAGGAACCCAATATCATTATCGTGAAGCGTGATTCGTCACCCCACCAAACACATTTTCCTTGCCATAGAGTCCAGTGGCGGCGTGCTTTACACCGCTCCATTCGACGCTTGGCATTGCTCTTGGTCATATAATGCTTGCATGCAGCTGCTCGGCCATGGAAACCCATAACATGAAGCTCCCGGCGCACAGTTTTTATGCTGATGTTAATGCCAAATGAGGTTTGCAACTCTGCAATTATTTAGTGAGGAGAGCGTTGGTAACTTTTATGTACTATGCATCTCAGCACTCAGCGACCCCGTTCTTACATATAATAATCCAAAGGACGCTCTGTAACTTTGCATGGTCTGCCACTTTGTAGCTGAGTTTCTGTGGTTCCAAAACACTTCCACTTTACAATAATACCACTAACAGTTGATCGTGGAATATTTAGGAGGGATGAAATTTCACAATCTGACTTGTCGCAATGGTGGCATCCTGTTACAGTACCACGCTAGAATTCAGTGAGATCTTTATAATGACCCATTCTTTCACAAATGTTTGTAGAGGCGACTACAAGTCTAGGTGCTGGATTTTATACCCCTGTGGCAATGGAACTGAATAAAACACCTGAATTCAATGATTAAGGGGTGTCTCGATACTTTTGTCCATATAGTGTATAAGTCTGTCAAGGAGCAGGAAACACTTCCGACCGATGACATTCAAGGCGTTCAGGGGTTGAATACTAAGATGCAGACTTCCATTATATGATTAGTGTATAGCAGATAGTGACAAGTTACAAACATACAAAGCAGAGCAGGTTATAATTCAGGAAAAACATTCTAGTACTGAACATATTGAACAGGTCTCTTTTGGAAGTTTATAAATCACAACATGGGTTTTGTCAGCTGTTGATTGCAAGCTGAGAAAAGATTTAGTAGTAAAATATGTTATTGTTTATACTGTGACTAATGGATGCAGATGTTATTTCTGTCCTAATTCATGCAAGCAGTATGAAATTTCATCTCAACTGACTACATTTTGTCTGATTTCAAGATTTTTGTACAGTTATGCATACAGTTTAGTATACAAAGACAATAAAACATTTGGAAGTTTTAGGTAGTTTATATTAGCTTTTAATAAATATGTAATGGATGTTTATTTGCCAACACTTTAAAAGCCAAGTCCCCCTTCCACTGCCAAACCTAGAAAAGAAAGAAGAGAGGCCACAAAGCACGCCGATAGGGTGAAATCCCATAAACAGGTATGAGTGATTTCTACAGTGTTGACAATGTAATCACCATTTGGAGTTGTGCAAATTCAGACACAACTCTATCAGTAGCATGAAATTGCAGTAATCCAAACGGTAAGTATAAAAGGTCGCTTTATTTACAGCTATGTCAGATATAAGGAAAGGGTTACAAAAATAACAATACATTTTTAAAAAAAAAGTAAGGTTAAAAAGTGATCTGTAAATATAAGATACACATTCATGCATATTTTTTAAGACAACCATTATTGAATATAAATCCCAAAACATAAAATAATATACACATATTTAGTATCATCAGGACCGTAATAACTTGTACAAAAACTTGATTTCATCTTTTATGATGAACAGTGTATACCATAAAAAATAAAAATAAAAACTGCAATGGAATTGTTTTTTTCCCCCTGCATTTTGCCCATATAAAAATTTATATAAAGTCTAATGTATATGTTCTAAAAAATGGCACCTACATAAAGTACATAAAGTACAACTCGTACTTAAATGATCTGTTCAACTGACATAAAGCAATCAGACAAACCTCAAAGTGTTACTTAACACCTTAATGACCAGGCCTTTTTGTGCCTTAACGACCAAGGATTATTTTTGTTTTTTCACGGTCACATTCCAAGAGTTGTAACTTTTTTTTATTCCGTCAACATAGTCGTATAAGGGCTTGTTATTTGCGGGACGAGTTGTATTTTTCAATTGCACCCTTTTTGGATGCTTATAATATATAGATTGACTTTTATTAACTTTATTTTAGGAAATAATTGAAAATAAGCAGCTATTCCAGCATTGATTTTCACGTTATAAATTTACGACGTTTATTATGCAGAGTAAATAACATGTTACCTTTATTCTATGGGTCGGCAGAATTACGGGGATACCAGTTATATAATGGTTTTATATGTTTTCCTACGTTTGCACAATACAAACCCTTTTAAAACAAATGTATTTGTTTTTGCATTGTCTCATTCCAAGAGCTGTAACTTTTTTATTTTTCCGTTTATGTGGCCGTATGTGGGTTTGATTTTTGCGGGGCAAGTGTAGTTTTCATTATTACTATTTTGGGGTACATGAGACTTATTGATTAACTTTTATTTATTTTTTATTGGGGGAATGGGAGAAAAAAAGCAAATTTGCCGTTGTTTTTTGTGGGGTTTTTTTTGGATTCCGTTCACCCGTTGGTTTAATTACTGTGTTAACTTTATTGTTCGAGTCGTTACAATAGTGGCGATACCTTATATGTGTATGTGTTATTTGTTTTGAAACTTTTACTGAATAAAACCACTTTTTTAGGAAAAAAAAGTGTTTTTTATTTTTACTGTAATCTTTATATTTATTTTTTTCATAAACTTTATTTAACTATTTTAAATATTTTTTTGTCCCACTAGGGTACTTCACTTTGCAATCTTTCGATCGTATATATAATGCTTTGGTATACTTAGTATACCAATGTTTTATTGCCTGTCAGTATAAAACTGACAGGCAATCTATTAGGGCATACCTGTGGCAAGGCCTAAAAGGCAGTTGCTGAAAGCAGACCTGGGGGCCTTTGTTAGGCCCCCGACTGCCATGTAAATTCAACGGCGCCCCGCGATTTCTTTGCAGGGGTGACAGAGGGAGCTCCCTCCCTCTGTCAAACACATTCTATTGACAGTGGCATCTAATGGGTTAAATTGGCAGAATCGGAAGAACGCTTCGATTCCGGCAGTTGGGGCAGGAGTCAGGCTGTGTATAACAGTCGTGCTCCTGCCGCTGATTGCGTGTGTACAGTGGCAGTACCCGCGCGATCAGAAGACGGATATATCCGTCCTTATGTGGGAACTAGCTCCTGCATAGGATGGATATATCCGTCCTTCGTCGTAAAGGGGTTAATAGAACAATTAGCAAGAGATATTAAATTGTATCTGAACATGGAATCATAATTTCAAAGTAAGTCAACCTATACATTAAATGGTAACTTTATGGACTGAAGGAGAACTGGGAAAGGAAGCAACTACTTTATATGGGAATATGAAATAGGACAAAGTAGGAATATAGATCGCGTAAAGGGAGCTTGTCACCAGGTATTTCACTTCCAAACTGCTTACGCCGCTGGTATGTTAAGTGACACAGTGGATGATCTGTGAAAAATGGTTCTTGTAAGATGTTGTATACTGCTAATAGTATCTTATAATCAAGTCACAGTTAAAGGGAGAATGTAACCAGATTTTTCACTCCCAAGTTGCTTACACTGCTGGTATGATGTTGTGAAAAGCATTGTCCACATACTGTACCTTTATAAGATGTCTTGGTTCTATCAAAATGCTAAAAATCACAGGGACATGTCAGATGTCAGATGACACAAACTTGGCACAACATATTGTGCACTAAAATGGCATAATAGTATTGGGTCAAAATACTCACTGTCCCCTTAATTAATGCCTTGAGGGGTGTAGTTTCCAAAATGGGGGTCACTTCTTGGAGGTTTGTCTTACTATTTGACCTCAGAGCCCTGCAATTGTGGGCCAATGCTGCGAAAATCACCAATTAGACCTCAAGTGCTCTTTTACTGCTGAGCCCTGCCATATGTCCAGGCAAATGATAAATGCCTTGAGGGGTGCCGTTTCCAAAATGAGTTCACTTATCAGGGTTTTCCACTCTACTCTGGCACCTGAGGGGCTTCACAAATACGACATGGCGCCCGAACAACAATCCAGGGAAATCTGAGCTCCAAAAGCCAAATGGCACTCTCTCCCTTCTTGTGCCCAAACAGCAGTTTAGGGCCACACATGGGGTATTGCCGTACTCGGGAGAAATTGAGTAACAAATTGTGTGATGTTTTTTCTCCTATTACCCATTGTAAAAGTGGAGCTAATACAACATAGTTTCAACTGCCTATTTGTAATGAAATCTATGAAACACCTATGGAGTCAAAATGTTCACTACCCCCCTAAATGAATGCCCTGAGGGGTGTAGTTTCCAAAATTAAGTCACTTTTGAGGGGTTTCTTCTGTACTGGTACCTCAGGGGCTCTACAAATATGACATAGCACCCAAAAACCAATCCAGCGCTCCTGCCATTCTGAGCCCTGCCGTGTGTCCAAGCAACAGTTTCTGACCACATTTTTCAATTCTACATTAAGTGGAACAAATTGTGTATTTTTATTTCCACAGACAAATTCCAATACATTTTTCAAAAAAAGTGTGGGGTTTAAATGCTTACTATACTGCTAGTTAGATTCCTTTAGGGGTGTAATTTCCCTAATGGAGTCACGTTTGGGGGTTTCCACTGTTTTAGTCCCTCAGAGCTCTGCAAATGCGACACAGAACCCAAAATTCATTCTAAAAAAATTTGAGCTCCAAAAGCCAAACCGTGCTCCTTCCTTCTGAGCCTGCAGTGTATCCAAACAGCAGTTTATGACTACATATGGGGTATTATCGTACTCGGGAGAAATTGCTTCACAAATATTAGGATGCTTTTTCTCCTTTATTTTTTGTGAAAATGAAAAAATCTGAGCTAAAACTACTTTTTGTGTGAAAAAATGTAGACCTTTTTCAGCGTAATTCCAAGAAATGTAGCAAAAAAACTGAGGTTAAAATGCTCACTGCACCCTCAGATGAATTCCTTGTGGGCTGTAGTTTCCCAAATTGTGTCTTTTTGGGGGTGTTTCCACTGTTTTGACCCCACAAGACCTCTCCAAACCTGACATGGTGCCTAAACTATACTGTAATAAAAAGGAGGCCCCAAAATTCACTAGGTGCATCTTTGCTTCTGAGGCCAGTGTTTCAATCCAGTAGCAGACCAGGGACACATGTGGGTTGTTTCTAAAAACTGCAGAATCTTGGAAATAAATATTGAGTTGTATTTATCTTGTAAAACTTTGTGTTACAGAAAAAAATGATTAAAATGGAATTTCTTAAAAAATATATAAAATGTGTACATTTCAGCTTAACTTTGCTTTAATTCCTGTGAAATGCCTAAAGGGTTAAGAAACTTTCTAAATGCTGTGGTGAATACTTTGAGGGGTTTATTTTTAAAAAAGGTATGTTTTATTGGGGTTTCTAATATATATAAGCCACTTTAGAACTGAACTGGTCTTTAAGAAAAAAGTCTTTTGAAATTTTCTTAAAAATGTGAGAAATTGCTGCTAAAGTTCTAAGCCTTGTAACGTCCTAGAAAAATAAAAGGATGATAAAAAAATGATCCCAAAATAAAGTAGATATATCGGATATGTGAAACTAGTAACTATTTTGTATGTTATAACTATCTGTCTTACAAGCAGATACATTTAAATTTAGAAAAATCTAAATTTTTAAAAACTTTTTCTAAATGTTGGTGTTTTTCCACAAATAAACACTGAATGTATTGACCAAATGTTACCACTCACATAAAGTACAATATGTCATAAGAAAACAGTCTCAGAATCACTTGGATAAATGAAAGCATTCCCAAGTAATTACCACATAAAGTGACATGTCAGATTTGAAGAAATTGGCCTGGTCCTTAAAGAGGCTCTGTCACCACATTATAAGTGCCCTATCTTGTATATAATGCGATCGGCGCTGTAATGTAGATTACAGCAGGGTTTTTTTATTTAGAAAAACGATCATTTCAGGAGATATGACCTATTTTAGCTTTATGCTTATTACTTTCTTAATGGACAACTGGGCGTGTTTTATTTTTTGGCCAAGTGGGCGTTGTGGAGAGAAGTGTATGACGCTGACCAATCAGCGTCATGCACTTCTCCCCATTCATTTACACAGCACATAGTAATCTTACTAGATCACTATGTGCAGCCACATACACACACACTAATGTTACTGAAGTGTCCTGACAATGAATAGGCATCACCTTCAGCCAGGACAGGATGTCTATTCAGAATCCTGAGATAGAGAAAAGGGCAAGAAACCACGGCGCCACTTGGTGTGGATCAAAGAAGGTGGAGGTGAGAAATAGAAATAATATATGCTCACCGTGAGGTTACGAAAGTTGAATGAGGGAGTCCACGAAATAGCTGCTGCCAGATCCGGGCCGGTTACCGAGGTGACCGCTTGGGTATGATGAATGCACGGAGAGAAAATATGGATCTATATCGGCGCTGCTGTGTGGTGAGGACAGGATAACTCCAGACGTCGGGTGAACGTAAAAGAATTTATTGCTATGCAACGCGTTTCAACGCCGAACTGGCGACGAAAACGCCAGTTCGGCGTTGAAACGCGTTGCATAGCAATAAATTCTTTTACGTTCACCCGACGTCTGGAGTTATCCTGTCCTCACCACACAGCAGCGCCGATATAGATCCATATTTTCTCTCCGTGCATTCATCACTATTCAGAATCCTGACACTTCGGTAACGTTTGTGTGAGATTTACAGCAAGGCAAGCGTAATCTCGTTTTAAATTACAGTTTACAGCGTAATATCGCGTAATCACACATGCAGTTTTTGTGACAGTTTTGTGAGACAAACACAGGATTGGATCTAAAAATAAAGGTACCTGTATAATGGAATAACTGATACGTCTCCTCTCATTTGTATACACTATTTTTGGCTAAAAAAAACGGCATCAAAAGCTGTCACAAAAACTGCATGTGTGATTCCGCAGAATAGAACACAAGAGAAAAAGGAGTCAAATACTATTGAAATATGGATTGCCAAAGGCATAGAAAAATACAAATTTTATTTGGACAGTACAAAATACATGGTTAAAACAGACTACAAATCGAAAAAACTGTATATCTCCAAGAGTATAGGAGGAGAAATAGGATCACAATAGTTATGAGTAAATGCACAAAAAAGAGAAAATTTCTCTAAAGGGAAACATGTCAGTCACTCTAAGATCGTTTAAATATAAATGTACGGCAAGAACCAGAATATACATATATTCATGTCCGATACTCTATCATGTCACCAAACCGGTGAGTCTTATAGCAAGTGGTGGAGAATAACAACAGTGGTAAATAAAGATGGTCTCCATTCAACCACACTCGCTATATTTAAGAGACATTGAATATTCAGCTCAGCCTGTCTGAATCTCAGATGGAAGTAAACAAGTTTACAGAGTGTGGAAGGCATAACAAGTATTTAAATTGAAGTGAAGCCTACATAACTACTAACCCATGTGGTTCCACAGATGTAGTAACTCCCAAGTATGGAGAGACCCCCAACGCGCGTTTCGCGTGGATGGCTTTTTCAAGGGGTGTTCTGAGTCATTTAAATTAGACCTCTTAAATACAATAGGTCGAGAAATCAGCTGATCTTACCGGCCAATAGAGGCCTGGATGTGTTCAGTCGTGCGTGTCAAAGTCAAGCCATCGCGAGATTCCCGCATCGAGCCGTCGAGACCCGACCACGCATGCGCGGCTTCGGAAACCGCGCACGCGCAGACGGGTGCAATCGACAGTCCGGGCGAGGTCCAGGGATGACAAGACCGGCACGCATGGATGAAAGAGAGGGGATAAGGTAAGAGAGAAACAATGAAAATTGTACATTTACCAGAAAAGTTCATAAAGCCGAAAGATGTGGCAATTAAAATATGGACCAGTTTATAGAGGTATCACGGCAATCCAAGCACAAGGAGCGAACCACCGTAAAAATACATACATGCATCATAATGATATAATCAAACTCAGTACTGTAATTACATAGACATTTTCCACAAATAAAGAGTAATAATAAAAAGTAAAAGAATATACCCTAATGAAAGAAATGTATTACTTACGAGTGTTATATAGACACATAATAAACTAATAATAATTAGACAAAAATAAAATAAAAAAATGTGATGTAGACATCAAAAAGAATATTGATGATAAGATGCTGACAATTAATTAAAAGAAATGTCAGCAATTACATAATGTGATACATTTACAAAAAAAGATAAAGAATAACCCCAAATCAAGTGGGAGAGTAATTAATAGTGTTTTCATATGTATTTCTACGTGGTTAACCCCACAGAAATATATCATATGTATTTATGTGGGGTTATCCACGTAGAAATACATATGAAAACACTATTATAACTTTTAGTAAATATTAAAGGGACACTATTGTCAGAAAGTGGTATTTTATTTTAACTCAAAATTCATGGAACACATTTTTGTTTTAGAAATATTAGCAGGTTTTGTTTTTTCAATTTCTGCAGTACTGTGCAATTAAAAATTAATGTCAAAATATTGTCCTTCTATAGCAGTGAGTACAAAGTAGAACCTTCGGAACAGCAGTGCAGACTACTGCAGTTTACTGCTGCTGTAAAGATAACCTCATTATACTAGTAGGTGTAGTGTTGGAATGACAGATGACAACTCTATCGTTTTCTTGACAGGCCTAGATAAACAAGGCCCAGACAAACAGGGGCAATGACAAGTGCAAGGATAAAGAGTATAGAATCAGCAACGCAGTGTCAAAGGGAGACCAGTCTTGGCATTTATTCCAAAATATTGCAGATTGACAAAATTAAGTTGTGAAGTGCTTAGTTATAAATGTTTCTGGAAAAGTTGGGTGATAACTAATCGATGTACAATCTCAATATAGTTACCATTTGAGGTTGTCTCTTAGCTTTCCTAGAGTTTTGAACAGAGAGTCTACATAGTTGTGCAGTTATACTCCCGCTTGTCTTGTATTATGATATAATTGGGTTGATTACGTATTCAGGACTCAAGAAAAACTGAGTGACAAACACAAGGGTCTGACATTACAGTAAAAAAATGTTACACAACTTTCTCAGAAACGAATACAGCTGAGAAATGACAATTTCAATTTTTACAGCTTGACTGAAGAAGACAGACCCCAGACCAGACCCCTTTGCTATTGACTGGTATTCTTTTCAAGTGATTCTGAACACTTGTTTCTGATTCAGTGCAGACGGTTTTAATTTTCCTTTATTTGCACTTCCAGTGTGTTGCATGTTGTAAAACTTGGCATAGAGAAATGTTCTAATCTTATCCTTAGGACATGCATAACTTGTTGGCTACAATCATGAAGCTTGTGGCTATATTTGCTGTATAGTTGCTTAGCCTAATATGAATCTATTTCCATTAAGGGGCTATTCCCATCTTATAAAGTGACGGCATATTGCTAGGATATGCCATCACTTTATGATCGGTGGGGGCCCGAACTCCGGGACCCCCACCGATCCTGAAAATGAAAAGGCCATAGCTTTACTTAAAGAGGATCTGTCACTAGTTTATTAATTCCCTATCTCCTAACTAATCTAATAGGTGCTGTGATGCTGATAACTAGAGATGAGCGAACCGGGACAACCGAACCCGGTTTCGGTCCGAACATCAGGAAAAGTTCGGTTCGCAGCGAATCCGAACTTCACCGGGTTCGGCCGAACACGTTTTGACCGAACTTGGTCAAAAATATTATACAAATCGGCAGCCACTTGTCTCTATCAATCACTGATAGAGAAAAGAGGCTGCTGATTAAAAATAAAATAAAAAGCATTTCATACGTACCCGGTCGTTGTCTTGGTGACGAGTCCCTCTTCTTCCTCCAGTCCGACCTTCTTTCCTGACGCGGCAGCCTGTGATTGGCTGCAGAGGCCGCTGCAGCCTGTGACTGGCTCCAGAGGCCGCTGCAGCCTGTGACTGGCTGCAGAGGCCGCGGCAGCCTGTGATTGGCTGCAGCGGTCACATGGGCTGTTACGTCATCCAGGAATGTCGGGCCGGTTGTCGAGAGGGACGCGTCACCAAGGCAACGGCCGGGAGACCGGACTGGAGGAAGCAGAAAGTTCTCGGTAAGTATGAATGTCTTTTTTTTTTACAGGTTACTCTATATTCTGATCGGAATTCACTGTCCAGGGTGCTGAAACAGTTACTACCTATCAGTTAACTCTTTCAGCACCCTGGACAGTGACTATTTACTGATGTCGCCTAGCAACGCTGCCGTAATGACGGGTGCACACATGTAGCCACCCGTCATTACGGGGCCTCATGCACACGACCTTAAAAACACCCGTTATTACGGGTCGTAATTACAACCCGAAATAGCGGGCCCATAGACTTCTGTTAGCCACGGGTACCTTCCCGTTTTCTTACGGGAAGGTGCCCATGCCGTTAAAAAGATAGAACATGTTCTATTTTTTTATTTTACGGGCCGTGCTCCTATAGTTTATAATGCAAGCACGGCTCAGAAAAACGACCGGCTGCCCGTGGCCGGCCGTGCTCATCTCCTGAAATACTCTGTGCTGCCTTAAACTCTGTGGACAGGTCAGGATCCTGTTTCTTTTAAATGCTGCTGGGGAACCCGCTCGATCCACTATATAAGGCTGCGCCTCCATCCTCTTCTGCCCAAGTCACTTATTCCCAAGCACTGTAGCGCAGCCTTATATAGTGGATCGAGCGGGTTCCCCAGCAGCATTTAAAAGAAACAGGATCCTGACCTGTCCACAGAGTTTAAGGCAGCACAGAGTATTTCAGGAGATGAGCGTGCAGATCTTGTACGGGGTGGTGACTTGCCAATCATGTGAAGGTGTTATTGAGGACAGGAATAGAGGAGAGGTAACAGACTGAGAGCTACGTAATGGTAAGAGCGGAGTTCACAGCAGCACAGAATATTTCAGGAGAGGAGCGTGTGATTGGCTGCAAAGGCCGCTGCAGCCTGTGATTGGCTGCAGAGGGCTCGGCAGCCTGTGATTGTCTGCAGAGGGCTCGGCAGCCTGTGATTGTCTGCAGAGGCGGTCACGTGACATGTGTGACCGCCACAACAGCCTGTGATTGGCTGCGGCGAGCGGCGACATGGATGAAACGTCATCGCTGGAGGCCGGACAGGAGGAATGTAAGTATGAACGTATTTATTTTATTTTTTTATTACATTAAAATTGTATTTTCCGCGCGCCGAGCATGGTACTGTCAAGGTTGCTGAAAGAGTTAGTGCAGCCCATTAACTCTTTCAGCACCCTGGACAGTACCATGCTCGGTGCACGGAAATTACATGTTCGGTCAGAACTAGTTCGGTCCGAATCAAACTTTTTCGTGAAATTCGGCGAACAAGCCGAGCCAAACTTTTCATAAGTTCGCTCATCTCTACTGATAACTACAGTGTCATTTTTTTTTCAAAAACGTTTATTATTTGCAAAGCTATGAGCATTCTTCTTTTTTTTTTTTTTTTTTTATAAATTCTTTTATTTGTCATTTTGTTATTTTATATCACAAATAGTACAAATAATATACACAACATAGTGCAAAAATGGCATTGAAATCATGCAACAGATCACAGGTCACTTATCAGCCTCACATCAACACATGAGTTCACCTGAGAGTACCATGTCGCTGAAAATACTTATGTAAGAAAACTCCGGTATGCACCCTGAACCCGCAGCCGTGCATGGTATGTCCTAAATGTGCATAAGAGCATTAAAGAGAGCAACGGAGACAGAAAGAAGGAGAGGTCAATAATTAAGGAAAGAAAGAATAGAAAATGGGTAGTGAGAAAACACGAAGGGAAGAGGGGGGAGGGGGAGGGAGCTGACCTGACATTCCGGATCTAGACGGGAATTCACGAGGCCATGATGATTTTATATTTCTCAGTCGTTTGGAAACGAATCCATTCACGCCATGTTTTTAGGAAGGAGGCATGAGTCCCCTTCATTGATGCCGTGAGGTCCTCCATTCTCATGATTTCCTGGATCTTGCCGAACCACATGCCCACCGTCGGAGGACAGGACTGTCTCCACAGTGCAGGAACACATGCCCTAGCTGCGTTTACCAGGTGTCTAACTACCGAACGTCTATACACTGGCAGTGGGACCTCACACAGATGAAGCAGGAAGAGGCCCGGGGATCTCGGCAGAAGGTAATCCGTAAACTTTGAGGAAATGCGCCAGTCAGGAGTGGGCAGTCCCAGAAAATATGCAGGATTGTACCCACATGGTCCCCACATCTCCAACATAATGGCGAGGCTGCCGGGATCATAGCATGCAATCTGGAAGGCAGCCTGTACCAACGGGACAATATCTTAAACCCTGCCTCTTGGAATCTACTGGACATGGAGGACTTATGTGTCATGGTGAACATACGGTCTTGTTGTTCAGGTGTAAATGTTTCGCCCAGATCCCTCTCCCAGCTGAGCAAGTACGGAGGTGGCGGCAGGTTGGTGGGCGAGATCAAGAACGCATAGATTCTGGATAAAGCATGTCGGATTGTGCCTGTGCCTGTGCACAGGAGTTCAAACGTGGAGCAGTCTCACAATTGCTCTCCAGGATGTTCTAAGGACGCTAGGAAATGTCGCAACTGGGTAACCTGCCATGTCGAGAAAGGGACAGGGTCCGACAGGGCTTGAATTTGATCGCTCTTCATCCACCTCCCCTCCTGCTGAAATTGTCGGGGCTGTCCCTTACCCGCCCGCAACCATACTTGGAATGGACCGCTATCCAGTAACGGTGGAAAGGCAGGGTTGCCCAAGATCGGGAACAGCGGGGAGGGGGACGGCGAGATCTCTGCCCGAGTAAACACCCGCGCTGCGACTGCCAGAGTGGGGCCGATTGTCGGGTGTAACCGCGCGACCCTGGGAACATGTCTGCCCAACCACGGCAGAGCCTGCAATGGGATGGACATAAATACCTGTTCCATAGACACCCATTCTTTCGTCCCGCCGTGCCGGAACCAGTCTAAGATTCGTGTCAAGTGGGAGGCGTGATGATAGGAGACGAAGTCCGGAAGACTAATGCCCCCCTCCCCCTTTACACGAAAGAGCAAAGATCGGGCGATACGTGCTGGTTTCCCTGCCCATATGAATTTGTGCGCCAGGGACAGCAGGGACTGAAAGAACGGGCGTGGGATATGGATCGGTAGGGCCTGTAAGAGATACAGAATCCGTGGCAAGATGTTCATTTTAAAAATCGCACACCTACCGAACCAAGTAAAAGTGCCCGACGTCCAAGAGTCCAGGTCTGCCTTTATACGTTGAAGAAGCAAAGGGAAGTTCACCGCATAAAGGCGAGAAACATCCCCGGGAAGTTGGACTCCCAGGTATTTAAGCGGATCTCTTGCCCACTTGAAGGAAAAGGACTCCGACAGTTCAGCGACCAAAGTCTGTGGTAACGAAATATTAAGGGCCTCTGACTACTGGTAGTTTATTTTGAAGTTGGATAATCTCGAGTATCTACCCAGCTCCGCCATCAGGTTAGGCAAGGAAATTCTAGGGGCTGTGAGGAAGAACAGCAGGTCATCCACTTAAGCAGCAACCTTATGAGATCTGCCTCCCAAGTCCACACCTGTAATGTCCGGGTTGGAGCGGATATGACACAGCAGGGGCTCCAGGCATAAAATAAAGATCAGTGGCGATAGAGGGCAGCCTTGGCGTGTGCCGTTAGTAATCGTAAAGGAGGATGAGAGTTGCCCATTGACCTTGACCTGAGCTGACGGGGAGGAGTAGAGACCAGAGATCCATGACATCATATGAGTCCCTATTCCTATATGTCGTAGGGTGGCCAACATAAAGTCCCAACTGACCCTGTCGAAGGCCTTTTCTGCGTCCGTTGACAAAAAACAAGTGGGGAGTGACGTGACCGCCGCCTGGTACATTAAATTAATTGCTCGTGTGGTGTTATCTCTCGCTTCCCGTAAGGGCATAAAACCCACTTGTTCAGTATGTATCACAGTTTGAAGGAGCGGAGACAACCGATATGCCAGAATCTTTGCAAAGAGTTTCAAATCTACGTCCAGTAGAGAAATAGGACGGTAACTCTGGCATAGGGATGGGTCCTTCCCTTCCTTGGGTATGACCGTAATGTGAGCCCTCAGCGTGTCCCTGGGAATGGAACCCCCTTCGGTGAGTGAATTAAAGGCCCGGATGAAGTGGGGTGCGAGCACTTCTGTATAAGTTTTATAGTACAGCAGAGACAGGCCATCCGGTCCCGGGGCCTTCCCCGTAGGGGAGTCCTTCAGTGCCCATGACCACTCTTCTGGGGTGATGGGGGCCTCTATGGCCGCAAGATCATCAAGTGGGATGGATTTCATCCCAGAGGATCGAAGATACTCCTCGATCCTCTCTAGGTGGCTACCGCCGTCCTGTGAGGAGGGTGCCTTTGGGAGATTGTAGAGAGAGTGGTAATAGGCACGGAAGGTCTCAGAGATGTCATGTGGAAGTTGCAGTAGTTTATTATGAGTACCTATGATGTGTGGGACGTATGTACGCGATCTGGTTTTCCGGAGGGCGCGGGCCAAGGTCCTACTGGGTTTATTACTGAATTCATAAAAATGTCTTCTACATTTGACTAGGGTGGCCTTCGCCTTGGCCAGACAGAGTGAGCGCACCTGCTCCCTCAATTGCCCCAATTCTGCCCCTAATAACCGGTCCTGTGATACTTTATGGGACTGTTCCAGTCGGTGGATGCGTAACAGTAGGTCTCTGAGATGTGCCGTTCGCTCCTTTTTGAGTTTGGCTCCCAGTCGTATAAGGGAACCCCGCACCACGCATTTATGTGCCTCCCATATACAGAATGGGTCCATCCCTGGTGTGTCATTTCTATCAAAGTATTCCACCAGGTCACGACGTACTTCAGAGACCACCAACGTATCCTGTAGGAGCGACTCATTCAGCCGCCACTGCCAGGTGGGAGGATGGGCCAATGGGCGCGCTAGGGTGATGGTAATAAGGGCATGGTCAGATAACGTTATGTCATCTATTGAGGATGATGTAAGGCTAGGGAGGTGTGCGTGACGCAGGAAGAAATAGTCCAACCTGGAATAGGAGTTGTGAGGCGCCGAGTAGTATGTGTAGTCTTTGACTGAAGGATGAATAACCCGCCATGTGTCAACAAGTTGATGGTCGTGCAGCAATCGCCGTATGCGACGATGTGCTGCCCTGGGTAGGGAGGAGTGCCCTCGTGATGTGTCTAAAACGGGGTCTAGGGTGACATTTAAATCCCCCCCCATGACTAGGGTACCTACCAGAAAGCCATCCAGAGCCCTCAAAACTCTGTCCAGATAGTCCATCTTACCAGAGTTAGGGAGATAGTATGAGGCCAGTGTGTACAGTGCATTATCCAACTTACCCTTTACGAAGAGGTACCGTCCCGCTTCATCTGCGCAGGTGTCCACGTGTTCCTCTTTAAGTGAAATGTCTAAGTGAAATGTCCCCTTCTGTGTTTTCCCTCCACAGCGGCACTCCGGCCACCTGGCTGTGCAGGGAACTGCAGCCGGCCCTCTTCAAATACATGATATCATTCTCATTGTGTTGGCACAGAAGCTGTGCCTATGCGATCGCTGCAGGAGTTCGACTGTGGCTGAAACTGCGGGATCAGAGATAACTCTGATCGCAACCATTTAACCCTTTAAATGCCACGGTCTACATTTAAGAAGATGTATTTATGCTAAATGTATTTATATCCTGTTGCCTATCTTGCGCCAAGATTTGCCGTAGTGTTGTATAGAGATTTTTATAGATTTAGGTTCTAGTTTAAAAACACATTGGAAAAGTCAGGAGTTTATTAACTTGCCATTTTGTTCAGCAAAGTTTAAGAATTGCATTCGTTTAGAGAAATGTTCTTTTCTACAAATCATAGAACTGAAATGGAATCCTATCAAATCAGACAAGTCATGCAATACCACAGTGTGAATCTTGCACATCAATTGAGCAAAACACATGTAATAAGTGAAAATGAGTGTAATAAGATTATGTGGCATGCCATGGCAAATTGGCTCTTTCATGCTTGGAGTTTTCAATACCATCAGTGCCATAAAAAAACATTGTAATCCCCTAATGATGTTATAAACTGTGTCAGATAGAAGCGTCTCGGACCCTTACAAATAATTAGTTCATTAAATATACACTTTACGCAAACTGATGTTATTAAACATATATGAAGATCATTCAACAATTTATCTCATTTTATGTTTCAGTCTTTACATACATAACTATTTACAACCTGAAGTATACCAGTGGTGATGGAATATCCTGTAACATTTAAATTTTTAGGTCCCATTCACATCACGTTTTTGCCTTCTGTCAGAGGTATATTTCAGGAGGACTCCCAACGTATACCTCCGACGGAAGACTGCAAAGTACCCCATTGTATAGGCATATAGTGATATACGCACTGGCGTAGCTATAGGGGTCGCAGCGGTCGCAATTGTGACCGGGCCCCAAAGCCAGGGGGGCCCACAGCCCCCCGCACCATATCAATAAAAAGTTACTATAGTATCTCGGGCCGCGGGCCCCTGTAACTATAGTAACAGACAGTGACTGCACTTACCTTCCTGGTTCCGGATCGCAGCGGAGGTCCTGACGTCAAGCGCTGTGCGCAGCGCATGATGTCACAGCGCTATAGTTACATAGTTACATAGTTACATAGTTAGTACGGCTGAAAAAAGACACATGTCCATCAAGTTCAACCAAGGGAAGGGAAAAGGGAAGGAAAAATTTCTACACATAGGAGCTAATATTTTTTTGTTCTAGGAAATTATCTAACCCTTTTTTAAAGCCATCTACTGTCCCTGCTGTGACCAGCTCCTGCGGTAGGCTATTCCATAGATACACAGTTCTCACTGTAAAGAAGCCTTGTCGCCTCTGCAGCTTGAACCTTTTTTTCTCCAGACGGAGGGAGTGCCCCCTTGTTTTTTGAGGGGGTTTTACAAGGAACAGGATTTCACCATATTTTTTGTATGTGCCAGTAATATATTTATATAAGTTAATCATGTCCCCCCTTAGTCGTCTTTTTTCAAGGCTAAATAGGTTTAATTCTTTCAATCTTTCCTCATAACTTAAATTCTCCATGCCCCTAATTAGCTTCGTTGCTCTTCTTTGTATTTTTTCCAACTCCAGGGCATCCTTTCTATGAACTGGAGCCCAGAACTGAACTGCATATTCTAGATGAGGCCTCACTAATGCTTTGTAAAGTGGTAATATTACATCCCTGTCCCGCGAGTCCATGCCTCTTTTAATACACGACAATATCCTGCTGGCCTTTGAAGCAGCTGATTGACACAGCATGCTGTTATTGAGTTTATGATTTACAAGTACACCCAGATCCTTCTCAACAAGTGAATCCGCCAGTGTAGCTCCCCCTAGGACATATGATGCATGCAGGTTGTTGGTACCCAGATGCATAACTTTACATTTATCTACATTAAACTTCATCTGCCAAGTGGACGCCCAAACACTTAGTTTGTTTAAATCTGCCTGTAATTCATGAACATCTTCCATAGTCTGAACTATATTACATAGCTTGGTGTCATCTGCAAAAATAGAAATAGTGCTATTAATCCCATCCTCTATATCATTAATAAATAAGTTGAATAATAGTGGTCCCAGCACTGAACCCTGGGGTACTCCACTTATAACCGGGGACCATTCAGAGTAGGAATCATTGACCACAACTCTCTGGATACGGTCCTTGAGCCAATTCTCAATCCAATTACAAACTATATTATCTAAACCTATAGTCCTTAATTTACACATTAGGCGTCTATGGGGGACAGTGTCAAATGCCTTTGCAAAGTCCAAAAACACTAAATCCACAGCGGCCCCTCTGTCTAGACTTCTGCTCACCTCTTCATAAAAACAGATTAGGTTAGTTTGACAACTTCTGTCCTTAGTAAAACCGTGCTGGCTGTCACTTATAATGCTATTTATTGTCACATAATCCTGTATATAGTCCCTCAATAGCCCCTCAAACATTTTCCCCACGATGGATGTTAAGCTTACTGGTCTATAATTACCTGGGGAAGACCTAGAGCCCTTTTTGAAAATAGGCACCACATTTGCGCTGCGTCAGTCCCTTGGCACTATACCAGTCACTAGAGATTCTCTGAATATTATGAAAAGGGGGACAGAAATAACTGAACTAAGCTCTTTAAGAATTCTAGGGTGTAACCCATCTGGTCCCGGGGCCTTGTGCACATTTATTTTATTTTATTTAGCTTGGACCATCTCTACATTCATCCAATTCAGTATATCAACTGATATATTAACAGCACTGGCAGCGGCTACATCAGCTGCTCTTTCTTCAGTTGTATATACAGAGCTAAAGAACCCATTTAGTAACTCTGCCTTCTCTTGATCCCCTGTGATCAACTCCCCATTACCATTATCTAGCGGTCCTACATGTTCAGACCTGGGCTTTTTTGCATTTATATACTTGAAGAATTTTTTCGGATTTGTTTTACTATCCTTGGCCACCTGCCTTTCATTTTGTATTTTTGCTAATTTTATTACATTTTTACAGATTTTATTAAGCTCTTTATATTTTACAAAGGCTACAGCTGTACCCTCAGATTTGTATTTTTTAAATGCCCTTTTTTTGTCATGTATTGCCCCTTTCACAGAAGGTGTAAGCCATGTGGGGTTTAATTTGAGTCGTTTATACTTGTTACCTATAGGAATACATTTTGCACTATAATAACTCAAAGTAGATTTGAAAATCTCCCATTTATCATTTGTTCCATTATTTGACATTAGTTCTTCCCAGTCCATATCCTGAATTGCAGCCCTCATCCTGGGGAAATTGGCTTTCTTAAAATTAAATGTTTTTGCCCTCCCAGCCTGCGTTTGTTTTTTACAGTATAGGTAAAATGTAACTATATTATGATCACTGTTACCGAGGTTTTCACGAACATTGACATTCCCAACAAGATCTGCATTATTAGAAATCACCAGATCCAACAGAGCTTCACCTCTAGTCGGGTCTTCCACAAACTGGCCCATAAAATTTTCCTGCAACAGGTTGAGGAAATGTCTCCCCTTTGCAGTTGAAGCCGAACCATGACACCAATTAATATCCCGGAAATTAAAATCTCCCATTATCACTACAGTACCCGCCTGTGCAGCCTGCTCCATCTGTTTATATAGCTGAACATCCATCTCCTCAGTTATATTGGGGGGTCTATAGATTACACCAAAAGTAATTTTTTTCAGTGTTTACCTCCCTTTCTAGTTCCACCCACAAGGTTTCAACCTCCTCACAGTATTCACCCACTATTGTCTCTTTCACACTCGCCTTCATATCATTTCTCACATACAGACATACACCACCACCTTTCCTATTTGTCCTGTCTTTCCGAAAAAGTGTAAAACCCTGTAGATTTACAGCTCAGTCATGTGAAGAGTCCAGCCATGTTTCAGCAACACCAACTATATCTATATTTTCTTCCAGTATCAAGGCCTCCAGCTCCCCCATTTTGCTTGCTAGACTTCTGGCATTTGTGAACATACACTTTAACTTGCCTGTCAGTTTTTCACTTTTATTATCAGAAATGTGATTTGACAATAATCGGGCCTTTTTATTTACACTGATGTTTTGTAACGAAAGGATCTCCTTATCTTGTTGTCTAGTCCTCTCCCCACATTCTGTTTCTCCCCCCACCAATATAGTCTGACCCCTCTCTAACCTGTGATATGCGCCGCGCACAGCATCGAGACGACAGAACTACCGCCGCGGCTGAAGAGGAAGGTAAGATTAGCCCTGACTGGCGGGGTCCGACTCCCGGGACCCGCCAATCAGCTGTTTTGAAGGGGCCGCATCACTCGTACGAGAGCTGCTCCCCTTCATTCCGGTCACACTGTGAATCGGTGTCGGCGATTCACAGTGTGAGCGAGTAGTGAAATGAAGGGGAAGCAGCTCTCGTACGAGTGCTGCGGCCCCTTCAAAACAGCTTATTTGCGGGTCCCGGGAGACACATCAGCTATTGATGGCCTATCCTGTGGATAGGCCATCAATGTTTAGGGACTGCACAACCCCTAAGCCTATGATGTAGCAGACTTAGGGGGCCCATGAGACAGGATCACAGATTGTGTGATCCTTTCTGCTGGGCCCTGTATCTAAGCCAATCACATGGTAGGCTTAGATACAAGGCCCATGTGTGATCCTGTCTGATGGGCCCTGTATATAAGCCTACCACACTGTAGGTTTAGATACAGGGTCCAGCACACAGTAATCTTATACTGTATAAGATTACTGTCTGCTGGACCCTGTATCTAAGCCTACGTTGTGGTAGGCTTAGATACAGGGTCCCACAGACAGTATCACACATGGGCCCTGTATCTTAACCTAACACGTGTTACTAATCTTTTTTTTGTGTGTTTTTTTACAGGTTCGGTCGTTGGACTACGACGGATTCCAGGACTACTTCGATGACGGCGTTTTTTTTATTCTCAATAAAATGGTTAATGAGGGTTGTGTGGGTTTTTTTTTAATTTCAATAAAATATTTTTTCTATGTCTTTGTTTTTTTTTTTTTACTATATTACTACCGCCTTAGTAATGGGCGCCGGCTGATTGACAGCATCCATTGCTAAGGCGGGGCTTAGTGTTAGCCAGTGCAGAAGCTAACACTAACCCCCATTATTACCCCGGTACCCACCGCCACCAGGGGTGCTGGGAAGAGCCGGGTACGATACAGTACCTGACCATCTGTAGTGATGGTCGGCCACTGGGGCGGCCGCAGGCTGGTAGTATCAGGAGGGGAAAGGCCAGATACAGTGGCCCTTCCCACCCTGGTAATGCTAGGCTACTGCTGCTTTATTGTATCTGGCTGGTTATGAAAAATGGGGGGGACCCCACGTCATTTAAAAAAAATAATAATAATAATTGGAAAGAACGATGTCGGGTCCCCCCCCCCAATTTTCATAATCAGCCAGATACAACACAGCAGCAGCAGGCAGCATTACCAGTGTGATAGGTGCCACTGTTTTTGGCCTTCCCCAGCCTAATACTACCAGCCTGCGGTCACCCTGGTACCTGACCGTCACTACAGATGGTCGGGTACTGGTTCGTACCCGGCTCTTCCCAGTACCCCTGGTGGCGGTGGGTACCGGGGTAATAATAGGGGTTAGTGTTGGCCTCTGCACCGGCTAACATTAAGCCCCGCCTTAGTAATGGAGGTTGTCAATCAGCCAGCGGCCATTACTAAGGCAGTGATAATAAAGTTTAAAAAGATACAAGCACATAGAAAAAATATTTTATTGAAATAAAAAAACACAACCCTCATTAACCATTTTATTGAGAATAAAAAAAACGCCGTCATTGAAGTCCTCGTATCCGAAGTCCAACAACCGAACCTGTAAAAAAACACAAACACACAAAAATAATCAGTAACACATAAAGAAGCAAAATTATTATTCTTACCTTTCCTGGGTCCAGCGCTGGAGCCGCAATGTCAGTGAGCTGAGCCCTGTATCTAATCCAATCATGTGTGATACTGTCTGCTGTGCCCTGTAGCTAATCGTATCATGTGTGATACTGTCTGCTGGGCCCTATATTTAATCCTTTCATGTCTGATACTGTCTGCTGAGCCACTGTATCTAATCCTATCATGTGTGATACTGTCTGCTGGGCCCTATATCTAATCCAATCATGTGTGATACTGTCTGCTGAGCCACTCTATCTAATCCTATCATGTGTGATACTGTCTGCTGGGCCCTATCTCTAATCCTATCATGTGTGATACTGTCTGCTGAGCCGCTGTATCTAATCCTATCATGTGTGATACTGCCTTCCAAGCCACTGTATCTAATCCGATCATGTGTGATACTGTCTGCTCAGCCACTGTATCTAATCCTATCATGTGTGATACTGTCTGCTGAGCCACTGTATCTAATCCTATCATGTGTGATACTGCCTTCTGAGCCACTGTATCTAATCCTATCATGTGTGGTACTGTCTGCTGAGCCACTGTATCTAATCCTATCATGTGTGATACTGCCTTCCGAGCCACTGTATCTAATCCGATCATGTGTGATACTGTCTGCTCAGCCACTGTATCTAATCCTATCATGTGTGATACTGTCTGCTGAGCCACTGTATCTAATCCTATCATGTGTGATACTGCCTTCTGAACCACTGTATCTAATCCTATAATGTGTGGTACTGTCTGCTGAGTCATTGTATCCAATCCTATCATGTGTGATACTGCCTTCTGAGTCACTGTATCTAATCCTATCATGTGTGGTACTGTCTGCTGAGTCATTGTATCTAATCCTATCATGTGTGATACTGTCTGCTGGGCCACTGCATCTAATCCTATCATGTGTGATACTGTCTGCTCAGCCACTGTATCTAATCCTATCATGTGTGATACTGTCTGCTCAGCCACTGTATCTAATCCTATCATGTGTGATACTGTCTGCTCAGCCACTGTATCTAATCCTATCATGTGTGGTACTGTCTGCTCAGCCACTGTATCTAATCCTATCATGTGTGATACTGTCTGCTCAGCCACTGTATCTAATCCTATCATGTGTGATACTGCCTTCCGAGCCACTGTATCTAATCCGATCATGTGTGATACTGTCTGCTCAGCCACTGTATCTAATCCTATCATGTGTGATACTGTCTGCTGAGCCACTGTATCTAATCCTATCATGTGTGATACTGCCTTCTGAGCCACTGTATCTAATCCTATCATGTGTGGTACTGTCTGCTGAGCCACTGTATTTAATCCTATCATGTGTGATACTGTCTGCTGGGCCACTGTATCTAATCCTATCATGTGTGGTACTGTCTGCTGAGCCACTGTTTCTAATCCTGTCATGTGTGATACTGTCTGCTGGGCCACTGCATCTAATCCTATCATGTGTGATACTGTCTGCTCAGCCACTGTATCTAATCCTATCATGTGTGATACTGTCTGCTCAGCCACTGTATCTAATCCCATCATGTGTGATACTGTCTGCTGAGGCAATGTATCTAATCCTATCCATAGTTTATAGGGTCGTAGTGCTATAGATATGCTATGCTGTCTCCTATACACACATTTTTTTTTGGGCGGGCACATATGTATTGGGGCTATTTCCCCTGACATTTTAAGCCCTGAGGGTATGTTCACACGGCAGCGTCCGTTACGGCTGAAATTACGGTGCTGTTTTCAGGAGAAAACAGCACCGTAATTTCAGCCGTAATGGCATGTGCAGGCGTCTTTCGCTGCGTCCATTACGGACGTTAAATGGAGCTGTTTTTCTATGGAGTCCATGGAAAACGGCTCCATTTACGTCTGAAGAAGTGACAGGCACTTCTTTGACGCTGGCGTCTCTTTTACGCGCCGCCTTTTGACAGCGGCGCTTAAAAAAAATGACCGTTGGCATAGAACATCGTAAGACCCATTCAAATGAATGGGCAGATGTTTGCCAACGCTTTTGAGCCGCATTTTCGGAGGTAATTCAATGCTAAAACGCCCGAATTACGTCCGTAAATAGGGTGTGTGAACCCAGCCTTAGTGACGCCCCCGGCTGCTAGTGCTGCATTGTTGGGTCACTTAGTAGACCCAGCGATGCAGCTGAAAGCTGCGGACCGTCGGCTATGAGGAGTTTGCGGGGGGGGGCCCAATAAGAACTTTTGCATCGGGGCCCATGAGCCTTTAGCTACGCCCCTGGATATACGTAGCCTGAATCCTCCGTGCGGAGTGCTACTTGAAGAACTGTGCCTGGGAAAACTCCTGATGTCACTGTCCATATATGGACAGTGATGTCAGGTGCTTCTGAAAAGCTAAAGTCTGCAATCAGAGCACTTACGATGCACTGCCCGTGGACATTGGGAAGCCCCTGACATCACAGTCCGTATATGGACAGTGAAAGTTGGGATCCTTCCGACATATACGTTTAATGTACCTGTGATGGATGCCATACAGGCTTCAATGTTAAAAAAACTGTATACCATACAGTATACATTTTCTTGCAGGATCCCTCAGGATGAAGACGTTTAGTTTACTATACTATTCCATAAAAAAAAAATTAAAAAAAAGTATACTGACTATACCAGCCCGATGGAGACCAAAAGGTCACTCTTTTGGTCTCCGTCTGGCTAATGGAGCCCTATGGATATGTTTATTGTGTACGTTCAGAACTTTACAGAAGTAGACTATAAATGTAGGCCGCAAATGTCATGTGAAGGAAGCCTTAGCCAACAAAGCATTGCAGCAGATGGGGAGCTTCTTTTTTTTAAATAAATGTATTTATTAATGTTTTCAATAATAAACATAATCAAACAAACAATTTGTGATGTCTTGGTGTTTGTAACATCTACATATAATGTGAGGTAAACAAGGGATCATCTGGAAGCATATACAGCATATAGATAGTAGAGTTTACATCAAGTTTGACAATAAAAGAACCAAAGAACAGTCGGAGATATTTATGATTCTGTAAGACACATAAACTGGATTATGTTATAGTTAAGCATTAAACAGTGGTTTAGTAACAGTAGATAACAATAGATGCTAGTGGGCCTCATAGTAGAACGAAAGACTGATCGAGTGTATCAACAAGCTATAAGGGGAGAGTAACCCGTCAGTTCCCTCTCCAAGTACCACGTTGTCAAGCGGAAGTGGTGTGTAATTTTAGTTTATATTGAAATTGGTAAGATCTTGATAAAGGGTGTCCAAATGTAAAATAATAATGTCACTCTTTATTCTTTGTGTACAGTCGCCTAGACCAAGTCCATTTGAAATAAAAATAATAATTTTACAAGAACAATTACTTGGGGTGGGGGGGGGGGGGTTGTGGATGTATTCAGAATTGAAGGATAGATTTTTGTGCAACAGCCTGCAGCGCAATAGAGAAGTTTTCTCACTTCTCTGGAACAATGATATTTAGAAGGATCTATCCAGCCAAAAATACCCCAGGTTGGGTCAGAGGGTACAAAATCTATTAAATGTGTCCGCGTAAATGTCCGGACTTTGGTCCGAAATGTTTGAATTGACCGACAGGACCACAAACAGTTAAATATTTCCACTTCTGCTTGACCACATTTAGGACACACACCGGTGAGGAGTTTAGACCAATAAGAAAACCTCTATGGGGGCAAATATAGGACCTATGAACAATACGTAACATAATTTCTGTATATCTAGCAGATGGTAAGGTTTTATTGGAGTAGTCTAAAGCTTGTAGAATGGTAATAATATCTGTAGAGGGGATGGCTGTCAGCCAATGTACCTATCATTCTAGTTGTTCGTAGTCGGTAATTTATTTCGGGTAGAAACATTTTATACAATTGTGAAGTATATCCTCTGGAAGAAGTGAAGTTAAGAAGTAATTAACGGGCCAGTGCGCACACATATTAAAAGTTCCCTAACCAATCCCCATATCACCCTGGACTATAAAAACGGCTCCGCCCTCTTGCACTCCTTGCCTGAGCGTCATTGTTGTCTTCCCATGTTCGTATTGCAAACAGTCCCTTAGTTGTTTCCTGCACCCAGTGTTCCCGTATCCTGCTTCCTGTATCCTGTTGCTGTGTTTGTTACCTAAGCCTATCTTTTAGTTGGAGTCGATTGTGAAATCTGCCACGTATGGTATCATCTGCCATGTCTGGTGTCATCTGCCACGTCTGGTATCATCTGCCACGTCTGGTGTCATCTGCCCCGCCAAGCTCCATCTGTGCCAAAGCCTCTGCTACACCTCGTGTCTGTCTGGACTCTTACAGGTACTCTTGTGCTAAAGACTTTGCATAGACTATATATAGACTATTGTTTGGCAAGCTGACAATCCGCTACGGTGGAGCGGCCTAGTGGGTCCACATACCCATGGATCGTGACATAATATAAGTAGTATTGGGTTTCAATCCTCTAGGGAAAGTGTTGATAAAGCAGCAGTAACATAACTGTTAGCCTGATTATATACAAACAATGGTACATACAGTAAAGGGTATCGTAGTTGGAATTCCTCAAAAGTAAGTGGTTTCTGGGTGGACAGATGAACCAGTTGCAGGACTGAGTGTATGCCCTTTGCGTGCCAAATGTTAAAGATACTGTTAGCCTGACCCCTTTGAAACACTGGATTATTTATGAAAGAGACATGTAGCGTTTGAAGATTTTTGGATCTATGAAAACTGCGCCATGCCTTCCAATTGGTGTATCATAGCATTAACCAAGGTCAGAGATGTCATGTAGCAGTAAGTGCTATAAGGATATCATCTTCAAAAGTCATGACTTTTACATTTCACTGCCTATTTGTAGTCCCGTGTAAACTGGGGATCTTAATAGGTGACGGAGGAGCGGGTCTATGGATGTGTTAAATAACAACAGCAACAGTGGGCAGCCCTGTCTTGTCCTTCTAAAAATATCAATGAGGGGTGTATTTCTACCATTTATTGCGAGGCAAGTGGTAGCATGAGTGTGGGTAAGTTTGATAAATTGTAGAGAAGTCGTATCCAAAGCCACATGCTGTAAGAACCTCATAGGAAAACGCCCAAGACATTTTGTTTAAGGCCTTTTCGGCATCTAGACTCAATAATATAAACGGTGGGTATGATCTATCCAAATCCTTTACCATGGCCGCTATTGACATTCTGACATTCCTTACGGAGTGTCTCCCTTGTAGAAACCCTCTTTGTGTTTCTGATAGTATAGTCAGTAGTATACGCTGCAACCTAGTGGCTAGGGTTTTAGTCAAAAGTTTGTAAGCTTGATTTAGTAGTGAAATAGGTCTATATGATTGCAGAAGTGTGGGATCTGTGTTAGGTTTAGGCATTCAAATTGTACGGGCTTCTGTGAAACGGTCTCGACACATAATTTAGTGAGATATGGAGTCAGTTCTGGTGCAAGCATTGAATAATATTCTTTAGGCAGGCCGTCAGGTCCCGGTGTTTTGTTGTTGTGTGATTGGGATAAGGCTGCAGTGACCTTAGTGTCAGTCATCTCTGCCGCAAGGATGTTGCGGTGGTCATCCATAAGGGAGGGGAGCGACAACGAACTCAGGAATCCCTTGGTTTTGTCTGAGTCAAAGGGGGAGGCACCATATAAGTCTTTAAAATATGCATTGAGAATTTGTGAGATACCCATGTTGGAGGAAACAAGTGTATTAGTAGAGGGATCATGGAGTCTGAGTATGGTATGTCTCTTTTTGAAAGGTTTTACCCAAGACCAAACCCACTTTATTTCTCCAACGGTAGTATTTATTCTGGATTGCAGATAATTGCCATCGAGATTGTGATTGAAGATATGCGTGGAGAATGGATTTTACCTCAGAGAGGGGGGTCTTATTCCCTTCAGTGGGTTGATAAATATGCGCCATCTGTGCTTTTATTAAATCTGTGTGTAATTTGTTAAAGGATTTTCTGTTTCTTTTTGATGAAGTGCTACATATCCCATTATGTGTTCCCTCGTAACGGCCTTTGATGTCGACCAAAAAATGTATATTGTCGTCAACTAAATTAGCCCAGTTAGTTTGAAGTTAGGATTTAAAATACGCCGAGGACGATAAGTAGGTCGGGAACCTCCATATCCTGCTAAGGGATTGTGGTAGGAGAACACAGAGATGGCAATAGGTAGTATAGTGGATTCCATGACCGTGAAAAACAATTGGGGGCCAAGAGGATGGTGTCTATTCTGGAATAAGAACCATGTACTGCTGAATAAAAGAAGTACTCCCTTTCAGTTGGGTGTAACAGTCTCCAAGGATCACACTATAACGGTTCTCACTGGTTTGTATGTGGATCCTCTGTGTTATCTGGGAGATGGTGCTTGTAACCCAGGGCAATGCTTGAAACACCTTTTTAAATGTGGAGAGAAAGTTCTGAATACTATATATTATGGGGTAGTTTCACTGCCACAAGGGCGATGCCCAAGCCAGCGCTTCGCCAGAAAGCAGGGACAAGATGTAGGCCACCTTAGCCCTGTCTAAGGAAAAATGATTTGCCATGACCTCAAAATGGATGGTGCATTGATTTACAAATCCCCTGCAGGTTTTTGGGTTTCCATCATAGCTGGCAGGCGTAGGTAAATGTAGTCCTGGACTGTAGACAGGAGCTTGCGCTGGTGGTGGCTGTGTCAGAGGCGCCAGAGGTGATAGTTCGTTCAAACAATTGGACACATTTTCCAGAAACTGGAAAAGATGATCATAGCTGACTCATTGTCTTGAAAGTTCCTGAGCCATATCAGCCACGTCAGGCAGGGCTGTGTCAAGGGGATCCATGGCCTGTTCAAACTATAACGGTTCTCACCAGTTTGTGGATCCTCTGTGTCATCTGGGAGATGGTGCTTGTAACCCAGGGAAACGCTTGACACAGCGGGTTTAGAGGCAGTCAAATGTATAGGCCAGAAGTCAGGACAGGCAACAGACATCGTTACGGGTATGGATAGCAATAGGTCAAGGCAAGTGGCAGGCAAGGATAGTACAAAGTTCAGGCTGAGGTCACAACGGGATATCCAGACAAAGGCAGAAGGTAAGGTAACAGGGAGACTGGGTAAAGGGAAGCTCACAGGGATAATCTGGTTGAACAGGCAAGGATCTGAGGGAGGATCCTTAAATAGGAAGTCTTTGGATTTTGGCACGCGCTGGCCCTTTAAGAAGGGAAGAGTCAGCGCGCGCGCCCTTTTAATGACTGCAGCCGCACATCGTGGATGACGACCGCAGCGGGAGGTGAGAGATTAAGTTACCTGACGCCGCCCAGAGCCTGCAGAGCGTCCAGATCGGGTAAGTGGAGCTCGGGACCATCATGAGGAAATGGAGGGTACGGGAACCAGAGCGGAGGATGTGGAAGAAGCGGGGAACGACGCGGCAGCCGTTACACGCACAATGATAAGCTACAAATCAAAGAGTTAAAGGCGGTGGTGGATTGTGTCACCTGAGAAGACGCACCAGATCTATAAGGTAGGATCTTGTACTGTGTTAAAGTCCCCAGCCATTATTAAAGTGTGTAAATCTCTAGTTAAAAAAATAAGAGAAGGGAGGAGAAAAATTCTGCATTTGGGGTGTTGGGAGCATAAATATTTAGATGCGTGTATGTAGCGTCAGCTGTGGTAACATCTATCAAGAGAAACCTGCCTTCAGGATCAGTGTAGGTGTTATGTATGGTGAACGGCAAGTTTTTCCTAAATAAAATGGCCATCCCTCTGGTTTTAGATGTGGTTTTAGATGTGTAAGAAGCTGATATGCAGGTAACTAGCCAATGGGCTTTAAGAGTACACTTCTATGTGTCCTTCCAGTGTGTTTCTTGCAAGAAAAATTACATCTGGACGTTAAGACGCCGAGATAGGCGCTAAATCCCAGTACCGAAGGAACGGACGTTCTTGGGTATCGCTGCCACTGCAGATAAACAACTTCATATACTGCTCCAACTTGATTTTATCCTCCATCTGAAGAGGCTACCTGGCCATATCTCCCCTGAAGAATTCTGGCCACAAAGAAATGAGAGAAGGCAAAAAGATTGCCTGGATTACTTGAAGCAGAAGCATGAGGTTTCCCAGTCTCCAACTGCAGAAATGGCAAGGACTTTGCTGAACTACTAAACAGGTAGGGGGGTTCAATACCCTGCAAATGCTATTTTCTGCATCTATCTGGGAAAAATATTGTCCTCAGACTCTCTAATTTGGAGCATCATATGCATTGTATACACAACATATATGAAAAGTGGCATTATACAAAATTTATAGACATTATATCTCACTGACAAGTGGGAATACTTTTCTGTTTTGTACGTATTGGTTCAGTGTGCCGTGGTCTGCACACTGCCCTTTTTTTTTTTTTTAAATTAACAAGCAAAAGTTATATTTTATGAAACTCTAGTCCTCCTCCAGTGATTGTTATCTAAAGTAGAGTTTGGAAACTATTAATCTACCTTTGGTGGAAGGTATTAAACATACCACTGATATATACCAAGAAAAAAATCACATCTGGAGTAAGATGTTTCAAATATATCAATACTTTTTTCCATCTTATGGGTGTATTTAAGCCTGGTACATTCTAGGATATCAGCTTGAGTGTGTTGGATGTGGTGTACGCAATGGTGGATCATCATAGGGCGTTTTGGGTGGCCGCCCAGGGCCCGAGGCTCCCGGGGGGCCCATGGCCGCCCAAAGTACAATGTAGTTTTGGCGCTTTTTTGCAGCGATTTTGCCGCGAATCGTGGCAAAAAACGAGATTAAACAGCATTGTATATGTCCTGCAAAAGGACCTTTAGACATAAGGTCACATGACCTTATCTCTGAAGTTCTTACTACGGTCAAAACCACAAAAAAGGCCATACTTACTAGGTAGGTGGGTGGGTGAAAACCCGTTCCCAGCAGGACGCAGACAGATCAAAAAATGCTGTAGAAGGAGTGTGCATTAAATAGTGATAGCCACTCCCACAAGTCTTGAGGGGAGTGGCGAACTAAGTGCTCAAATGTGTGCGATAAATGAGTGTCAATTTTAGTGTAGTGCTAGGGTGTGAAATGTTTGGTAAAAAAGAAATGTGTATGTATGAAAGTGTCAGAACTGTGTGATAATGTAATAAAAATAAATATGTTTAGAAATCTGGTGGCCACATGACCGCAGGTCCATGAGCAGCAGCATGACTCCACAGAGGAGACTGAGGCAAGCTGCTATGTAGGTATAAGAGGATGAATTTGTATTAGGGATCTGTATTTATGGGGTCTGTAATTAGGGGGACGGGTTTGGGGACTATATTTAGGAGGTTTGGTGTCTGTATTAGTTTAAGGGATTTAGGGTCTGTATATTTAGGGGTCTGTGTTAGTTTAAGGGGTCTGATGTATTAGCTTGATGTATGGGGTCTGTATTTAGGGGGCCTGTTCCAGGGTCTGTATTAGTTTAGGGGTCTTTATTTAGGGGTCTGGTCTTGGGTCTGTATTAGATTAGGGGGTCGGGTCTGGGGTCTGTATTACCTAAGGGACTCATGTCTGGGGTCATTATTAGTGTAGGGGGTCAGGTGTGCAGTCTGTATTTAGGGGGACTATTAGTTTGAGGTCTGGGGTCTGTATTTAGGGGGTCTGTATTTAGGGGTCTGGGATCTGTATTAGTTTATGGGGTCTGTATTTAGGGGGCCTGGTCTATGGTCTGCATTAGTTTAGGGGTCTTTATTTAGGGGTTTGTATTAGTTTAGAGGGTCTGGTCTGGGGTCTGTATTAAGGGAGTCAGGTCTGGGTCATTATTAGTGTAGGGGGTCTGGTATGCAGTCAGTATCTATTTAGGGTGCTTGTTCTGGGGTCTGTATTTGTTTAGTGGGGTCTGGTATGGGGACTGCAATAGTTTAGAAGGTCTGAGGACTGTATGTATTATATGATATAGTCTGGGGTCCAAATCTATTAGTCTAGGTAATAGGGGTTGTCCAGGAACATCGATTGGTTATCAGTATAAAAACTGATCCGTGCCCGGACAACCCCTTTAATGTATGGTCCTGGGCCTTGGTGTCTAAATTTGTGTGTTTCTATAGAGGCTGGAAAGGGCTGCAGAAGTGATGGGCAAAGATGTCTCATCAGGAGAAGTCACCATAACAGTGGGCGTCAGATGGAGAAGAAAAGAAAACGACTCCCATCAGAGAAGACTTGTGAGTCACTGGATCTATAGGGGATCTTTCCCCTCTCCTGACATGTCTGTTATAGGAAATCCTTGTATTCCACATAAAATCTTTGTGTATCCAGGACTAATAGAAGAATGCGTGTTACCATTTCCATTGTCAAGAGAATGTGTCTCTACACTGTGTGATACAGTCAGCGATGGTTGGAGACTGTCAGTATGTAGGGACACAGCCCTTTGACAAGGGGAATCGTAACAACCATTTGTCAATGCTCGGACAAAAAGGTGGTGTTCATGGTGTTCACTATAGACATGGCAGAGGTGGGGAAGGAGGGCCCAAGTTTGTGGAACAGTCCAGGGCCTATGGTCTACTTAATCCGCCACTGGGTGAATGTGTCTGTAGATGTGGTAGTAAGGTCTGTCATCCTACCTCAAAGAAGCAGATATACACTACCGTTCAAAAGTTTGGGGTCACCCAGACAATTTTGTGTTTTCCATGAAAACTCACACTTATATTTATCAAATAAGTTGCAAAATGACTAGAAAATATAGTCAAGACATTGACAAGGTTAGAAATAATGATTTTTATTTGAAATAATAATTTTCTCCTTCAAACTTTTCTTTTGTCAAAGAATGCTCAATTTGCAGCAATTACAGCATTGCAGACCTTTGGCATTCTAGCTGTTAATTTGCTGAGGTAATCAGGAGAAATTTCACCTCATGCTTCCAGAAGCCCCTCCCACAAGTTGGATTGGCTTGATGGGCACTTCTTGCGTACTATATGGTCAAGCTGCTCCCACAACAGCTCTATGGGGTTGAGATCTGGTGACTGCGCTGGCCACTCCATTACAGATAGAATACCAGCTGCCTGCTTCTTCCCTAAATAGTTCTTGCATAATTTGGAGGTGTGCTTTGGGTCATTGTCCTGTTGTAGGATGAAATTGGCTCCAATCAAGCGCTGTCCACAGGGTATGGCATGGCGTTGCAAAATGGAGTGATAGCCTTCCTTATTCAAAATCCCTTTTACCTTGTACAAATCTCCCACTTTACAAGCACCAAAGCAACCCCAGACCATCACATTACCTCCACCATGCTTGACAGATGGCGTCAGGCACTCTTCCAGCATCTTTTCAGTTGTTCTGCGTCTCACAAATGTTCTTCTGTGTGATCCAAACACCTCAAACTTCGATTCGTCTGTCCATAACACTTTTTTCCAATCTTCCTCTGTCCAATATCTGTGTGCTTTTGCCCATATTAATCTTTTCCTTTTATTAGCCAGTCTGAGATATGGCTTTTTCTTTGCCACTCTGCCCTGAAGGGCAGCATCCCGGAGTCGCCTCTTCACTGTAGACGTTGACACTGGCGTTTTGCGGGTACTATTTAACGAAGCTGCCAGTTGAGGACCTGTGAGGCGT
Source organism: Rhinoderma darwinii (assembly GCF_050947455.1). Classification (NCBI taxonomy): domain Eukaryota; kingdom Metazoa; phylum Chordata; class Amphibia; order Anura; family Rhinodermatidae; genus Rhinoderma; species Rhinoderma darwinii. Next base: position 88,503,990 of record NC_134691.1, read on the forward strand.
CTATTTCTCAAACTAGAGACTCTAATGTACTTGTCTTGTTGCTCAGTTGTGCAGCGGGGCCTCCCACTTTTCTTTCTACTCTGGTTAGAGCCTGTGTGTGCTGATCTCTGAAGGGAGTAGTACACACCGTTGTAGGAAATCTTCAGTTTCTTGGCAATTTCTCGCATGGAATAGCCTTCATTTCTAAGAACAAGAATAGACTGTCGAGTTTCACATGAAAGCTCTCTTTTTCTAGTCATTGTGAGAGTTTAATCGAACCCACAAATGTAATGCTCCAGATTCTCAACTAGCTCAAAGGAAGGTCAGTTTTATAGCTCATCTAAACAGCAAAACTGTTTACAGCGGTGCTAACATAATTGCACAAGGGTTTTCAAGTGTTTTCTAATCATCCATTAGCCTTCTAACACAGTTAGCAAACACAATGTACCATTAGAACACTGGAGTGATGGTTGCTGGAAATGGGACTCTATACACCTAACTAGATATTGCATTAAAAACCAGACTTTTGCAGCTAGAATAGTCATTTAGCACATTAACAATGTATAGAGTGTATTTCTGATTAATTTAATGTTATCTTCATTGAAAAAAACTGTGCTTTTCATTCAAAAATAAGGAAATTTCTAAGTGACCCTAAACTTTTGAACGGTAGTGTATGTTGTGAGACGACATGGTATCTTACACGGGTTATCCTCTTCCCAGCAAGCGAAGTGTGTCGTGTCAGGTAAAAACATCAAAGAACAATGAGACCCAGTTGCAAACCGACATTTCTTACACATAAGATATTCTGAAAAATAAAATAGTATCAGTAAAAGGTAGCATAAACAGAAGCAATATAATCTCCGACTGTTGGCATATATGGGGAACAAGAACAAAGGGTTAATAGAACTAAAAAAACAGTTAACAATATTAGTAGGCATGTCTTTCATTCTCCGATATGCAGAAATAGTTAGTAATCATCACATTGCAGGGTCCCCGAGAAGTTTGCGAGGATACAAAGAAATTGCCTCAGCACTACCAAGTATGAAGGTTAGAAAACATGACCTAGTAGGTCATCAGGAACATGAAGATCAGGGGTCATTGGCGGTGTGAAAATGGTCCTGAGCTTGAATCGGGTCAGTGAACAGGAACATGCGGTTGTCGACAGTGACCTTGAGTTTGACTGGGTAGAGAATTTTAAATCGTTGATCTTTATTATGCAAGTAACGGCATACAGTGGAGATTGCCCTCTGTTTCAGCAAAATGAATGAAGATAAGTGGTTGTGTCGATTTCAACAGGGGTTGGTGGACTGTGAGGTGGAGAAATATCTGCCACAGGAGCGGTCGCCATTTGAGAGTCAAATAGAGACTGGGAAAAGTCTGTAGTTGGTAATATTTTCGGGGTATTTTTAGAGCCTCTGAGAGTCGCTTTAGAAGGTTTCTGTGCTGCCAGGGGGTCAGATATCAGTGATTATCTAGGAGCAGGTAAAGAAAGTTTTTCAAGAAATTTGTCCATCATATGTATAGTATTTACAAGCTTGCTTACAGAGGAGGGAAATTTCAGATGTTGAGGCCACAAAGTGAGGATCATTGTGTGTAGGGACCCCCTATGGTTGTTTAGGGAGTACATTTCATGATTCCCTGGAATGTGGTACACAGTTTCCCAGTGTTATGGCATGAGATATGGCGTTTTAAAGCTTGAGTATAAGGCGATAAAAGTAGAACAATGGAACAAGATAAGCACTTTAGGGAGGGCTGAGTCCGTCAGTTTACAATCAAAATTCTGAGATTGCTGAAGATCTAAGATGGCGGCATGTAAGTGAATTTTCACCCTAATTGTTATCTTGGTATAGTGGACAGGGAGAGGCCGTTTAAATCTTTTAACGGTAAGTATTGCTTGTGGTATGAAAGGCCCCTTATAAAAGTGGCAGTTAACAACAAGATCGATAACCAAAGTCAGACCACATCGGTATCTGTGCGGGGGTATCAAAGCCTCCGTATGTGCCGTAGTCATGAGGAAGATGTAACGGAATGGTAGTTACGAAGTATGTAGTTGCGGTCGGGGGAAAATTCTAAAGGTTCACAGCCTCGTTGTCATGTCTATGGCTGCGGGCCATCAGGTTCACTCACCTCCAGACGGCCAAAGCCAAGGGTTAGCGAGCGCTGGCCCCAGTCTCCTCCTCAGGAGATGCCAGCGCTCACTTCCACTCACCTCGGCCGGGTCCCGTAAGGTGCACGCGCACGCTTGTTACCGCTCTTAAAAGAGCAGCGCGTGCACTGGACTTTAATGTTAAATTAGCCCATGAGCACCCTGGACTATAAGAAGGGCCCAGCCCTTTCCTGCAGTGCCTGAGCGTTGTTTGTCGTATCCTAGTTTGTCTAAGCAAATGGTCTCCCAGTGTTTTCCAGTTCTCAGTGTATGCTGTATCCCGTGCTATCCTGGTCAAGTGCCGTGCTGTGCTGTAGTCATGCCGTGCTGTATTCCACGCCTGTCCTGCTACTCCACGCCTAACGTCTACCGGCTTCCTAGTCCCAGCCGAGCCTGCCTTGCTACTGTCCGAGCTGCCAAAGGTACCCTATACGAACTATAGACTTTGACCTGCGCCCTGTTGGCCAGCTGCCATACCGCCAAGGTGGTACGGCCCAGTGGGTCCACGAACCCTACGTAACACTCGTGTTTCCGTCCCCATCTGTGTGAGAGATTCGTGTCCCACGGAGCGTAGGCCGCAAGTTAGGTGTGGAGGCTATGTACAGTCTCTAGTTCGAGAGCACAGAGTAAGCAGCTCACCGGGTTGGTTTCAAGCCGCGGTATAGTAGGTGAGTTTTGACACCTGTTCAAATGTGTGGGCGGAGGTTGGTGACAGGATCGCCAGCTTGTTTCCGCTCACTTCAGCGTACAGGTGAGTAAAGGCGTCAAAGGATCCGCAAAGGCCATGGACACGAGGAAGAATGCCGTAGTATGGCGGTTATAGAACACGCAGATGAGACCGGGTGGGAGTCCGAGATTTCTCCGTCAGCGTGTTCCGCTTCCTCTAGTGCAGGAGACCTGTACTGTATGTCTTTATTGTCTCACAAGGAGCACCAATCAGGATGGGCCCTTGTGGTGTGCAGGCCGCCATCGCGTGTAGAATCTATACACAATTCCCGACTCCAGAGTATAAAATAATCAGCTCACTTGGCAGGTTTCGAGCCGTGCTTGTATTGGGGCACATTTAGGTCAGGTATGAAAGTCTTGTGCAATAGATGAAGACCGATGGCCAGGAAGAATGCGGGAGCTCTGCTAAAACCCGGCTAATCTGGATGCCCCCCCTCCGGAAGTCTGTGGAGCTTCTTTTAAAGTAAATAACATTGATGAAGAAGGTTCAGCAGGGACTGAGAATGCATTCATATTTTTTTTCTAATTCCTTTTGAAACTGAGAACAACATGGTTTAATCAATCATCGGAGATAATACCTCTTTATATTACTTTGCAACTTTTAACATCAGAGCAATACAAACCATTCCCCAATCTTAAAGGCATTGTCTGATTAAGAAAAAAATATATATTTTTTTCAGAAGTAGCGCCATTCATCAAAGGGCTGTGTCTGGTACTGCAGGTCAGCCCCTGTAATGATAGGGGGTAGGGAAACAGACAAGTGAGCCCTAATCTACCCGCCACTCAGTCCCTGCCTACTTGCAACGACCCACCCTAGGCAACGGGGTACAACTGGGCGACGGTCCCTACGGTCCCTACGACAGACAAACAGACAAGGGTACACAGAAGCTAAGGGAAATGGGGCAGTTGCCCATGGCAACACCGTGAGCAACAAGAGTGGTGAACGAGCCGAGTCAAACCAGGAGTGTACGAGGTACCAAACGCAGAGCAGGAGAGTAGTGAACAAGCCGAGTCAAACCAGGAGAGTACGAAGTACCAAACGCAGAGCAGGAGAGTAGTCAGTGAGCCAGGGTCAAAATGAAGCAGGGTCAAATAGTTCAAGAAGCTGCAGAAGGGCCAGGAAACCAAACGAGAAGAATCACAAGCAAGGAGGAACAGGAAAGGCAGGTATAAATAGACAGAGGGCGGGAGCTAGCTCTGTCTGGCCAGGCCGTGATAGGCTCTCCCACTCCTAAGCCTGCCATCCTGAGTGGTGGAAGATGGAGTCAGTCTCACAGACATAGAAGCAGGTGCAGACTGATTACCTATGGGAGTTGACACAGAAGCTGTGCCTGGCAGATCCTTTACAGCCCCATTTAAGTTTTTTTCTAATCATAGACAACTCCATTAAAAGGTATTTCTTTAGAAAATAACTTATTGATTCGTGAGTACTATTTTCAGAACAACTATTACTGTGGGGGGTACAAATAGGGTCATTAGTAGTAGGGGGGCAATGTGCAACACAACTGGTACCATAATGGGGACAAATGGGGCAGCAACAGGCATGGCAATAGGAGTAACAAACGACTAGATGGGGAGGACACTGGAAATTTTATGAGCCAAAGATGTCTGGACAGAGAAGATTTGTGGCTGCAAGAAGTCTCTGAGGAAGCTGCAATAAGGAGCTACAATATGCCTAATGTGTCTACTCCCACATGGTGTTGTGCAGTCCCTTTCTTTTTTTCTACAACGGGTTTTACATATATACTGGTATGCCTGTATGTTAATTTTTTCTTTTGATTGTTTGCCACATTTGTAGAGAGAATTTTTACTTTTAACCTTCCAAATCATATTAACTTTTTATGATATTTATCATTATGGCACTGGGCACTTTAGTGTGGGACATATGCTGAATAAGTGTTTGTTGTTTTTTTTAATATCAGTGTTTATATACAGTACAAACAGGGCCGGTATCAGCACCCGGCGAACCTGGGCAAGTGCCGGTGCCCACTACCCTTCGGAGGGCCCACTTGGCCGCTGGGTGCTGATGCTGCCGTCATGGCTCTTCCAGGAGTGGAATCCCCGGCCAGAGCGCGGCCAACTCTATTTCCAGGGATTCTGCTTCTAGAGGGAGCTGTTGTCTAGGAGGCGGCATAACTACCGCTGTAGCAGCTGCTGCGGGGCCCGCGGCATGAGTCACCCACCGTCACGGCCCCCCTTGCCCCCCCTTGCCCAGTGGCCTTCTAGCAGCCGCTATGGCTGCTACATTCAATAATATCTGCATCCTTAGGACACAAATACTATTGAACGCTATGGCAGAGCACGGAAATAGCTCGCCACACTGCCATTTATTAGGCTGCAGACTCCCAGGCAGAGCGCTAGTAGTGCTCTTCCTGGGACTCCGGCTCTGGGGAAGCACCTGACATCACTGTCCATATATGGACAGTGATGTAAGGAGGAGAGGAGTCCCAGGCAGAGTGCTAGTAGCGCTCTGCCCGTGACTTTGGCTCTGAGATTGCCCCTGACATCACTATCCATATATGGACAGTAATGTCAGGGGCTTCCCCAGAGACAGAGTCCCGGAGCAGAGCCTTTACTAGTGCTCTGCCCGGGACATCAGCTCTGCTCCGGACAGCACTATCCATATATGGACAGTGAAGTCAGAAGCAGAGAAGGAGTCCCAGGCAGAGTGCTAGTAGCACTCTGACCAGTACTATGGCTCTGAGGTTGCCCCTGACATCACTATAAATATATGGACAGTGACGTCAGGGGCTCCTCCTGAAGCGGAATCCCCAGCCAGAGCGTCGGCAATGCTCTGGTTGGGGATTCCACTCCTAGAAGGAGCGCTACAAATGCTACTTACACGGAGGGGGGCTGTGTGGCACTACAAGGTTGTGGGGTTTTGTTGCACTACCAGGGTGGGGGGCTGTGGGGCACTACCAGGGCGGTGGGCTGTGTGGCACTGCCAGGGAGGTGGGCTGCGTGGCATTACCAGGGAGGGGGGCTGTGTGGCACTACCTGGGAAGGGGGGCTGTGTGGAACTTTACTGCTGCCGTGAGTTCTGCCGCATATGGGCCCACGAAGTCTGTGTCGCCCAAGGGCTCACATAGACCTGGAGTCGGCCCTGAGTACATATATTTGTTTGCCAGTATTTATTTAAGGGTATTGTGCCTTCATATTTACCTAGATGTTTAGTGGGAGACTGTTGGGTTGGGACCAGCTTATTATGTTTTAAACGGTTTGGTCTTTAGTATATAATAAAGGATATGTAATTTATACAAACTAGGTTGTGTGCCTATTGGATGCCCCCTTCTTTTTCTTTTTTTTTTACAATTTGGATTTTGGCCATCACCATGTGCACCCTTTATAGTTATTTAAAGTGCACTTTTTCTATTAAATAAGATCTCTAGTTTGTTTTGAGGCTGAAAGAAGTCTTCATGGCTGTCTGGAATGGATACAGAAGAAAAACTCAGATCTCGGCCGTTTAATCCTTGTAATGCTGTGATCAGGGGCGTAACTAGGAAAGACTGGGCCCCATAGCAAACTTTTGACTGGGGCCCCCCCTCCCCTGGGTGTCACACAACCCCCCCTTGTAGATAGAGCCTTTTTTACAGCCCCCCCCTGTAGATAACGCCATAGAGCCCCCTCTGTAGATAACGCCATACATCCCCCTGTAGAGTACGCCATACATCCCCCTGTAGAGTACGCCATACATCCCCCTGTAGAGTACGCCATACAGCTCCCCCCCTGTAGAGAACGTCATACAGCTCCCCCCCCCTGTAGGGAACGCCATACAGCGTCCCCCCTCCCAACAAAAATGAGACCTACAGTGTGTCCTACAAAATACATGTATCCCCTCTCCACAGGATAGGGGATACATGTGTGATCGCTGGCAGCGATAGGGAGAACGGGGGACTGAAAGTCCCCTGAACTTCTCCATGACTAACCTCTGACTTCCGGCGTCTGCACAGCTCAATAAAAATGAAAGGAGTGCTGGTCACGCATGCGCACAAGCGGGACCGGCGCTCCATTCATTTCTACGGAGCTGCCGACAGACCCCGGAAGTCCGAGGTTTGTGATGGAGAACTTCAGGGGACTCCCTATCAATGCCAGCGATCACACATGTATCCCTGTCCTGTGGAGAGGGGATACATGTCCTGTGGAGAGGGGATACATGTCCTGTGGAGAGGGGGGGGGAATACATGTCTTTTGCTCTATTTTGCGCCTTCAGGACCAGACACCGTTTAGCCATTTTTAGCACGTGTTAGTTAAATGGCTATAACTTTTTTATTTGTTGGACTACCGACGTGATTTTTGCGACGTTTTTTCCGTAGACCATGCAGGTTTCATTTTTTATCGTTTTTATACACACCTTTTTTGCTATATTAGAATTTTTATTCATAAAGTTTGAAAATAATAGTAAAAAAATAAGCTTTTTTACGTTTGAGCGATTTGTTTTTGGTAATAACATAGTTTTACCCTAAAATAGACCTTTTATTTGTGATCTTCATTGTCTACCGTAAATTTTTATATATTACATGTCTATATTAGGGTAATTGGGTCAGCGCTAGCGTTACAACAATGATTGGCGGGGGGGGGGACGTTTTTTTTCGCGGTGGGTATTTTATGTGTATTTATTATTTACATTTTTTTTGCACTTTACTTTATTATTTTTTTATTACTATGGTCTGTCCCCCAAAAGGTCAAAGAAGACCTTTGGGGAACTTTATATATATTTTTTCTTTCTTTTACACCATGTTTTTCCCCTGTAACAGTTACAGGGGAGATCAGCCCTCTCATAGTGACGATTGTCACTAATAGGGCTGTGCTGGGTCTAGTAAGACCCAGCAGCAGTCTGTCACTAACGGCACCCGGTGATCATGTGACCAGTCACATGATCACCGGGAGGAATAGAGACAGCGCCGCTGCTGCTGTCTCTATTCCTGTACACAGCGCGCATTGAGCGGGCTGCGGGCGACACGGGCCCCCTCATGCCGCGGGCCCCGTAGCAGCCGCTACTGCTGCTACGGCGGTAGTTACGCCACTGGCTGTGATAAATAGCGAGTAACACATCACAAAAGAGGGAGACTCCTTTTGCCCTCTGATCATCAAGGGGACCAATTTTTCCGCCGTTCACCGAGAAGGTTAAATACCGCTATTTTGTAATAGTCTGGACTTTTACGGATGCGGCAATACCAGTTATGTTAATTTTTTTATCTTTTTTACATTTCCTTAGCGAAATTTTTTTTTTGTTTTTTTAATTGTTAAGACTTGTATTTTTTTGGTACACTACTGAAAACTTTATTTTATAAATTTTTACTTGTTTCATTAGTCCCCTTAGGGGATTTAAACAGGCGATCGTCAGTATATTGTAATTTTTACAGGCTTCTGTTAAGTCCTGCAAGGCTTAACAGTCACAATCTCTGTTTTTCAGTAAGGTTACAAGTGTAATGGCGTCTAGCAGAAACTCCCGGGAGAGTCTGGCAGACGCCATTACACTTGTAACCTTACTGAAATACAGCGATTGGACAGTGATGTCAGAGACTCCTCCGAAAGTGAAATCCCCAGCCAGAGCATTGCCAATACGCTGGCCGGGGAATCCACTCCTGGAGGAGCCCCTGGCATCACTATCCATATATGGACAGTGACGTCAGGGGATCCTCCTGGAGTGAATCTCCAGCCAGGACGTCAGCAACTCTCTGGCTTGGGATTTTGCTTCTAGAGGGAGCCCCAATTGTGCTAACTACCGGGGAGGGGGGATGTATCGCTATCTACAGGGTGGTGTGTGTGTGGCACTATCCACATGGGGGAAAGTGTGGCGCTATCTACAGGAGGGAAAGTGTGGCACTATCTACAGGAGGGAAAGTGTGACGCTATCTAGAGGTGGTGGCGATATCTACAGTGTGGCTGTGGCACTATCTACATGGGCACTTTGGCACTCTATGGGCACTATCTAGAGGAGACAACCAAAAGCGAACAAAAAAGGGACATAGCCCTAAGAATGATAGTCAACTATATAATATAGAAAAATGAACAATCTTTATTAAGAAAAAATACAACAATAATCACAGAATATAAAACACGAATGGACCACATAAGGAGATAAAAACAGTGCGGTCAGATGAAAAAGACCAAAAACGTACAGAGTCAGCCAACCTAGGGAAGTCAAAAAACCACTCAAATGACCCACAGGGAAATGATCGTGTATGTGGAATGGCAATGCCCAGATGTAAAAAGAAATAAGGAGAAGATGACTAAACATCTAATGCAGAGTATCTAAACATCAGATAAATATGAGTGGGCTATAAAGAATCTCTGCACAAAATCAGGGCAGGGTAGACCTGTAGTAGTGTGTAGAAAGACAGAGAATCATGCAACAAACCAGGATGTACACATACCCTGAGACATGGTGGGGAGCGGAACAGACGACCCAAAAGGAAGGATGAAAGATGCCTCGACGCGCGTTTCGCCAAGCAGACCGGCTTCGTCAGGAGGCTGAGTGACCTAAAACTAGGGGGGCTTATATGGGAATGAACTATGGTTGCCCTCAGCTGTGGCGGACGCAAATCGGCGCTGGACACGCCCACCGAGCGACACACACATCCCGGGATGCGCCGCACGTCAGATGACTCGGCGCCGCATGATGACCTCGACCGAGAGTCACCATGACAACGTAGGACGCTAAGCGGCACTCCCGGATGTGGGTCGCACGGCGCATGCGCACTCCAGCGTCTGTGCACGCACCACAGCAAGGGAACCAAAATAACAAAAACAAGATACGCTAAAGAATGACAGGAGTGGGACGAATGTGGTGAATGGCCCAAAAGGATACAGATATCCAGTAGATCATAATACGTACATGAGTATCAATCATTGTAATACATTAATAGTTTTATACAGCGCATATATAATCATATATACAATTATGTTAATAACGATACATAAGAATGAATGAATAAATAAAGAACACAGTGTATAATAATGTGCTACGATACGAATAAATAAATAAATATTTATATATATAATGTGATTCTAGACATAAGATATGTACCAACAGTAAAAGTAAAGAAAAACATGTGCATAAACAATAAACAAGTGCATAATAATAATGCATAAATACAATAAATAAAAATACTAAACAAAAATAATAAGTACATAATAAATGAAAAATAAATACTAAATAAAAAATAAAAAATAAAAAATGAAAAATAATAGTAAAAAAGTGACAGCAAGTAGGATGACCCAAAAATTATTATATCATATTATGTAATAGGGACATGAGATATAGTGGATACTAAAGTGAGTAAGTGAAAAATAAAGTGCTAAAAAACAAAACAAAACAAAAATGCATGTATAAAATATAAAAATATAGTGCTACAGTATAATAAATATCGTGCAAAAGTCATTATAATAAATATTAAAAAAAAAAAAAAAAAAAAAAAATATATATATATAAAATAAATAGAAAGTAGAAATAATATAAAATATAAAAAATTAAAAATAAATAAGATATGGACATATAAACGATATATAAAGATAATGACACCCAATAACATATAAAGTAAAATACATTATATATAGATATATTGAGAATACAAAATAATTTTTTATATACAATAAATGCATAAAAAAAAAAAATAAAAAAAAAATAATAATTATAAAAAAGACAAACAAATGACAAACCATAATATCGAATTTAAACGCTATATAGAGAATAGACACATAAATCTAAAACTAAAAATATATATATATAAAGAACAATATATAATGATGTGTATATATACAAATAATAAATAACATAAAATATGAAAAATAATATAAAAATACAAAATAAATATAAAATAAAATATAAAAAGTAATAAATATGAATGAAGGTAATGAAAATAATGCTTGTACAATACACATATAACGGACAGCTATATCCGGGTCTTCACATATAACAAACAGTCATCGTTCGGATCATCGTTGATCACAGGAAATCCAGGTGATAATCACAGTATCTTCACCAATCCAGTGGGATATATGTAAAGGTAGTCCCACTCAGAACTATGAACACTCTGTAAAACAAAAAATACATGTAAATATAAACAACAAAAAAGCCACCCTAGAGAATTAAAATTCACGCATAGCTGTAATTTATAGAAAGGGCTTAAAGCTAGTGGCCTCATTTAAACCAAATGGTGCCATGGTATTAAGGAGCGTGATCCATTTCATCTCCCTTCTCAAGAGAGCCGACCGTATATCGCCACCTCTGTACCCCAAGGAGATCTTATCTATGCCGCGAACCTCAAAACCCCTGGGATTACAGGAGTGGTGCTCGCGGAAATGACGGGCTACAGGTTGAAGTTTATCAAAATCACTAATGGTAGCGGCCGATTTGATTTTATTAACGTGTTCTAACACACGTACCTTCAAGGGTCTACTGGTCATGCCAATGTAGATGAGGTCACATGGGCAAATAGCGAAATAAATCACAGCCGCTGTATTGCATGTGATATGGTAAACGATCTTATAGTCTTTGCCTCTGTCAGAGCTGTAGAACTTGAAGGCACGTGGAATGTATTTACACGCGGAACAATTCCCACAGTTATAAGAACCCCAAGGGGGACCACGACTGCCAAAAGGATTAAGAGGAGCGCTGGGAACATAGTGACTGGATGTTAAAAGATCCCTTAAGTTCTTAGATCTCCTCCAAGTGATGGAGGGATAGCTAGGCAAGACACTCGCCAGGTCACGATCAGTAAGTAATACCCTCCAGTGTTTTTGTAAAATGTCGCGGATCTCAGTCCATTGTGGGTTAAAGGTGGTAATAAATCTGACATTTTGGTCTGTATGTTTCTTTTTAGGCTTACTTACCAAAAGTCAGTCTCGGATTGAATGTTTCGCTCTAAGATAGCCCCTAGTGATGTCTCTCTGGTTATAGCCACGGTTTCTAAACCTAGCTGTCATGTCGGCTGCTTGACGCTCAAAGTTACTGTCACTGGAGCAGATACGCCTGGCCCTTAAAAATTGACCTACTGGTATGGCCTTCTTAACCTTTGGATAATGTGCAGAAGAGGCATGAAGGAGGGCATTGGTAGAGGTTTTTTTCCTATAGATGTCAGTAGAGATGGATCCAGTATCATCCTTTGTAATGCAAATATCCAAAAATTCCACGCAGGTCTGACTAAATTTCCACGTCAATTTTATGTTGAAATCATTAACATTAAGGGAATTAAGAAATGATTCAAGCTGCGATGTGGAGCCCTGCCAAATGAACAAAATATCATCTATATACCGTGACCACAGGAGTATCCCATCATGACCCGGAGTCTGTTGGACAATGTCCCTCTCCCACAGACCCAGGAATAGATTGGCATATGAGGGTGCACAGGTCGCCCCCATTGCCGTACACTGGAGCTGCAGGAAGAGGCGGTCCTTAAACGTAAAGAAATTATGAGTCAAAGCATAATTGAGAAGACATAAAATAAACTCAATCAGATCCGGGTCATGATTGGTCATCTGGAGAAAATATCTCGAAGCTCGCATCCCGTGGTCATGGCATATAGACGTATACAGGGACTCCACGTCACATGTAACAAGAAACATATCGCTATCAAGATGCAGACCATTAAGGCGCTGTAGCATCTCTGTGGTGTCCCTAATATAGGATGGTAAAGTTTCCACACATTTTTGCAGAAAGAAGTCTATGAATCTGCAGATGTTTTCACAGAGGCCTCCAATCCCCGATACGATCGGACGACCTGGGGGATTGGTGGCATTCTTATGCACTTTAGGCAATAGGTAGAATGTTGGTTTAATAGGAAAGTCAACCGATAGTCCCTCCTTCAATTTCAAATTTATAATCGATTCGTCTACACCTCTTTGTAATAAGGTATCCAATTCGTTTTTAAAGGTCTGGGTAGGGTCAGATGGTAACCGCTGATAGCAGTGTCTCATCTCCAGCTGTCAGAAAGCTTCACTCTCATACATCCGTGCCGGCCAGATCACAACATTACCCCCCTTATCGGCTGGTTTGATGACCACATCCCTGAGTTGTTTGAGTTCAATAATTGCCTGTCTTTGATTATAGTTGAGATTGCAGGACAGTCTATTGTCTACAATACCCTCTAGATCTTTCTTGACCAATTTAAAGAAAATATCCACTGATGGACACAGCGCGAAAGGGGGAAAATGTTGGGAGCGGCGACACAGATGCATGGGTAGGCGGGGGTCTACCCTTTCGTCCTGTTCCTCCAGAAGCGATAGTAAGGCATCGAGAGCCTGTTGTTCAGCCAGAGAACCAATAGGAACTGTATGATCAGTTCTATTGAAGTGTTTCTTAAATATGAGCTTCCTAGAGAACAGGGCCAAATCTTTAACAGTGGTGAAAAGATCAAATTTTCCAGTGGGGGAGAAAGATAAACCTTTTTCCAAAACATCTGTTTGTGATGGTGATAAGATATGCGTGGAAAGATTAATTACCTTTAGAGCCTCCTGTTTCTCTTGTCCCTGTTGAACACCCCCCTGGTCTTTCTTTTTACTGCCGGTGTTCTGGAGTTAGACAGTGGGTCTCCATCTCCTGCGGCCTGTGGTCTGTCTAAAAAACCGCCACATTCTTCTTCAGATAACAGAGAAGTAGAGGATACAGAGCGAGAAAAGGAGCGTGTTCTATCCCTTTTAGTGTGCCAGCGATAAACTTTATTGGACTGGAAATCACTCAGATCTCGTTGGAATTTCCTAGTTTTAAGATCTTGTATCTCTCTTTCCCACTTGACCAATTCTTCCTCAAGTTTTTTATCAAAATAATCGATCTCTTCTTTAGTTAGGGACTGATGTATTTTGTCTTTAAGGAGATCAATCTCCTTTTCCAAGGAATCAAGGGTTCTGCGATCTGCTCCAATGAGCAGTTCAATGAGTGTGCGGGAGCATTTTGTAAGGGATTCCTCCCATTTGGATACAAATGAGGGGTCCTCAGAATCTAAGGTTGGGAAAACCTGCAGACGTAGACCTCGAGGTAAAATATCTTTCTGTAGATAGTTTTCTAACGCTGCTTTGTTCCACCAAACTTTAAAGGGGTTGTCCGAGATCCCAACATTTTTTCAAAAACTCTGTCATACATTACCCCTTATACAGACAACCTAAATAAATAATTATTTTTAAAAAAAATTCTACTTAACACATTTCTTCTTTGAATTCAGCACAGTTTGTTTACATGCAGTTCAGCTCTGGTTTGTTGATCTTTCCTTGTGATGAAACTTTTTTCACGTGCACGCTCATTGCAGGCTGCAATGAGCGTGCACGTACCTTCCAAGAGTTCATGTGAGCTGGCCTTGCTCCTCCCGCTGACCTCCTTCACTGGACTTGTCTCCTTGCTGACATTCTTGAAGGATGATGAGCAAATGTTACCCCCCCCCCCATTATGTTTTTCACATTTATGTTTTATTTCTCTTTTCAGGTCTATAAACCTCTTCGTGTCTACCCTAAGGGTATGTTCACACGCACTAATTACGGACATAATTCGGGCGTTTTTGCCCCGAATTACGTCCGAAAATAGCGCCTCAATAGCGTTGACAAACATCTGCCCATTGAAAGCAATGGGCAGACGTTTGTCTGTTCACACGAGGCGTATATTTATGCGCCGCTGTCAAATGACGGCGCGTAAATAGACGCCCGCATCAAAGAAGTGACCTGTCACTTCTTTGGGCATAATTGGAGCCGTTACTCATTGACTCCAATGAATAGCAGCGCCAATTACGCCCCTAATGGACGCAGCGTTCAAGCGCCTGCACATGCCGTTACGGCTGAAATTACGGTGATGTTTTCAGGCTGAAACATCCCCGTAATTTCAGCCGTTACGGACGCCCTCGTGTGAACATACCCTAACCCTTGTCCGCCCTCTTCTATCTCATGTCTCTCTCCACTAAGGCCATGTTCACACAGAGTTTTTTGGCAGGAACAATATCTGCCTCAAAATTCCGTCTTGAAGTTTGCGGCAGATTTACCTCTCCCTGCACGTTGTTTTTTGCGTCGTTTTTCCCGGCGTTTTTTGTGCGCTGTTTGCGTTTTTCTTTGCCGATTTTTTTCGGGGCGTTTTTCGCTTACTTTATCTTGGCGTTTTTTGCTTGTTTGTTTGCGTCTTTTTTTGCGATGTTTTTGAATGTGTTTTCCGTTTCGTTTATCGTATCCTTTTTTCGCGTCGTTTATCGTTTCTTTTTTTGCGTCGTTGTTCTCGGAAATTTTTTATGCGTTTTTCGTTGCGTCTTTCGTGTGGTTTTCCCCGTTTTATTTCGCAGCCTTCTTTGCCTCTTTGTTTGCGGCTTTTTTCGCGTCATTTTCCACTATATTTTTTTCGTCGTTTTGCGTGTCGTTTATCATAGCCTTTTTTTCTACGCTTTTCGTGTATTTTTTTGGGGTTTTTTTTTTCTGCGTTTTTCGTTGCGTCTTTCGTGGCGTTTTCCCTGTCGTTTTTCGTGGCGTTCTTTGCCTCTTTGTTTGCTGTTTTTTTCACGTTTTTTTTAAATGTTTTTCCCCGCGTTTATCGTAGCCTTTTTGGCGTTGTTTTTTTATTGTTTTTTGCGGCGTTGTTTGCGGCTTTTTTTGCGTTCGTCCAGCCCCGTCTTATGCCTCATGCACACTTGCGTGTAAGATTGACGCCCGTGAGAAACGCATATGAAAACAGGCCAATTTAAAATAATGGGTCGCGTGTGCTGTGCGTGGTTTTCACGATCAGCACATGGGCGAGATTCACCCTGTTGAGAATGGGGCCTTAGGCACGATTTACACAAGCGTGAATCACGTCCGTGTGCTGTGCTTTGAAAAAACGCACAACACACGCGACCCATTTATTTCAATGGGGCCGTTGACACATGCGTGACTTTTCACGCAGCGAGAGTCCGCTGCGTGAAACATACTGCATGTCCTCTATTGGTGCGTTATCCTGCACCTACACTCACATTGAAGTCAATGCATGCGTGAAAACCACGCACCGCACACACGTGTTTGGTGCGTGATTTACACAATTTGTTAGATGAAAAAAATGTGCTGGCTTTGTGAGTGCGTGAATAACACACGACAATCGAAAAGCACACTGATGCATAAGGGCGGATTTACACGAGCGTGTGCGTTTTGCGCACGCAAATACAGTGGCGTTTTGCGTGCACAAAATGCACTTGACAGCTCCGTGTCATGTTCATATGGTGCGCAGCTGCGTGCTTTTCGCGCAGCCACCATCATTATGACACTACGTTTGGATGTTTGTAAACAGAAAAGCACGTGGTGCTTTCCTGTTTACATTCATACTTTTTACTGCTGTTGCGCGAATCACGCACGTCCCACGGAAGTGCTTCTGTGTGCTGCGCGTGATTTTTACGCACCCATTGACTTCAATGGGTGCGTGATGCTCGAAAAACGCAGAAATATAGAACATGTCGCGAGTTTTACGCAGCGTACTTACGCTGGGCAAAACTCACGGACAGTCTGCATTCCCCCATAGACTTGCATAGGTCCGTGCGACCCGCGTGAAAACCACGCGGGTTGCACGGACGTATAGCACGTTCGTGTAAATCCGCCGTAACGCACACACACAGACATGATTGACGCAAGTTTTTCACGCGTGTAGAATACACACGCTCGTGTGCATGAAGCCTTACTAATGGACGCTGTTAGACAGTAATGAACTAGTAATACATTTTAAAATAAATGAGGACAGAAAAAATATTGTAATGAAATAACACACATAACACTGGTTAACGATTTTATTAAAAATAAAAAAGGGTGTCATTGAAGTAGTCCTTGAACTGTAAAAAACACATAACTAAGAAAAAAAAAGTGATGCTTAGATACACTGCTCATGTGTGATACTGTCTGTTTGACCATGTATCTAAGCCTACCACAAGGTAGCCTTAGATACATTACCCAAGCAGACAGTGTCACACATGGGCCATGTATCTAAGAATACATGTTAGGCTTAGATACAGGGCCCCAAAACACAAATCTTATACAGGAATAAAAAGAATGTCATCTGGGGTCCTGTATCTAAGCATACATTGTGTTAGGCTTAGATACAGGCTCCATGTGTGACAATTTTTTTTAGCCACTGTATCTAAGCCTAACAATGTATGCTGAGATACAGGACCCCAGAAGATCTTTTACAGTTTAATATTATACCCTCTGCTCCGGGACTCCTGACATCGTAGCAGAGCCTATAATAGCGTAGTGCGGCTCCTCCTTGGGCCTGCTCGGTGCTACGGCGCAACGGTGTCCCGCGGGCCGCAGATAACAGCCTCAAGGGCTGCATGCGACCCGTGTGCTGCATCGTGTTGTCTGATCCCCTATCAAAGCCTACTATGTGTAGGCTTTGATAGGGGAAGAACTAAAAGTACAGAGGTCACTGTACCTCTCTAGTCCGCGGGTGCCGTCCCTCTTCACTTTTTTCACTGTGAACACGCATAGGCGCGCTCACAGTGAAAAAAAGCTGCATAGGCTGGGCGGGCACCCGCAGAAACGACACATCTCCAGTGACGTGTCGTGTCCCATCCGAGGTCTCGCTGGGGCGAGACCATGTGATCGGGACACGACACGACAGTGGAGGAGGAAGAAAACGTGACGTCAGAAGACAGGTGATCTGAAGAAAAGAGCTGCCAGAACGGAGAACAGAAGCAAGATTGCACAGGTAAGTATATTAGGGAATAGTTAATGTGTGTATTGTGTGTTTAACTTTTAAATAAAAATATATCTCGGACAACCCCTTTAATACGTTTTTTTTAAAAGATCACGAATTTTAAGCTTCAAGCCCTTAGTATTACTACTCTCTGTATTTACTACTGGATTTTCTCCAAATATGGTACCAAGACGTATTATCCAATCCTTATCTCGTTTCCTGAAATCCATATATCCTGAGGTATTTTCTGCAAACACAGACAAGAATAATTGAAAAACCTACACAAACCTCGACCAAAGCAATGGCATGAAAAGGGGTCCCTTATTACAAGTAGACAACCAAAAGCGAACAAAAAAGGGACATAGCCCTAAGAATGATAGTCAACTATATAATATAGAAAAATGAACAATCTTTATTAAGAAAAAATACAACAATAATCACAGAATATAAAACACGAATGGACCACATAAGGAGATAAAAACAGTGCGGTCAGATGAAAAAGACCAAAAACGTACAGAGTCAGCCAACCTAGGGAAGTCAAAAAACCACTCAAATGACCCACAGGGAAATGATCGTGTATGTGGAATGGCAATGCCCAGATGTAAAAAGAAATAAGGAGAAGATGACTAAACATCTAATGCAGAGTATCTAAACATCAGATAAATATGAGTGGGCTATAAAGAATCTCTGCACAAAATCAGGGCAGGGTAGACCTGTAGTAGTGTGTAGAAAGACAGAGAATCATGCAACAAACCAGGATGTACACTTACCCTGAGACATGGTGGGGAGCGGAACAGACGACCCAAAAGGAAGGATGAAAGATGCCTCGACGCGCGTTTCGCCAAGCAGACTGGCTTCGTCAGGAGGCTGAGTGACCTAAAACTAGGGGGGCTTATATGGGAATGAACTATGGTTGCCCTCAGCTGTGGCGGACACAAATCGGCGCTGGACACGCCCACCGAGCGACACACACATCCCGGGATGCGCCGCACGTCAGATGACTCGGCGCCGCATGATGACCTCGACCGAGAGTCACCATGACAACGTAGGACGCTAAGCGGCACTCCCGGATGTGGGTCGCACGGCGCATGCGCACTCCAGCGTCTGTGCACGCACCACAGCAAGGGAACCAAAATAACAAAAACAAGATACGCTAAAGAATGACAGGAGTGGGACGAATGTGGTGAATGGCCCAAAAGGATACAGATATCCAGTAGATCATAATACGTACATGAGTATCAATCATTGTAATACATTAATAGTTTTATACAGCGCATATATAATCATATATACAATTATGTTAATAACGATACATAAGAATGAATGAATAAATAAAGAACACAGTGTATAATAATGTGCTACGATACGAATAAATAAATAAATATTTATATATATAATGTGATTCTAGACATAAGATATGTACCAACATAATTGTAAGAAATATATATATAAAAAAGTAAAAAGTAAAGAAAAACATGTGCATAAACAATAAACAAGTGCATAATAATAATGCATAAATACAATAAATAAAAATACTAAACAAAAATAATAAGTACATAATAAATGAAAAATAAATACTAAATAAAAAATAAAAAATAAAAAATGAAAAATAATAGTAAAAAAGTGACAGCAAGTAGGATGACCCAAAAATTATTATATCATATTATGTAATAGGGACATGAGATATAGTGGATACTAAAGTGAGTAAGTGAAAAATAAAGTGCTAAAAAACAAAACAAAACAAAAATGCATGTATAAAATATAAAAATATAGTGCTACAGTATAATAAATATCGTGCAAAAGTCATTATAATAAATATAAAAAAAAAAAAAAAAAATATATATAAAATAAATAGAAAGTAGAAATAATATAAAATATAAAAAATTAAAAATAAATAAGATATGGACATATAAACGATATATAAAGATAATGACACCCAATAACATATAAAGTAAAATACATTATATATAGATATATTGAGAATACAAAATATTTTTTTATATACAATAAATGCATAAAATAAAAAAAATAAAAAATAATAATAATTATAAAAAAGACAAACAAATGACAAACCATAATATCGAATTTAAACGCTATATAGAGAATAGACACATAAATCTAAAACTAAAAATATATATATATAAAGAACAATATATAATGATGTGTATATATACAAATAATAAATAACATAAAATATGAAAAATAATATAAAAATACAAAATAAATATAAAATAAAATATAAAAAGTAATAAATATGAATGAAGGTAATGAAAATAATGCTTGTACAATACACATATAACGGACAGCTATATCCGGGTCTTCACATATAACAAACAGTCATCGTTCGGATCATCGTTGATCACAGGAAATCCAGGTGATAATCACAGTATCTTCACCAATCCAGTGGGATATATGTAAAGGTAGTCCCACTCAGAACTATGAACACTCTGTAAAACAAAAAATACATGTAAATAAAAACAACAAAAAAGCCACCCTAGAGAATTAAAATTCACGCATAGCTGTAATTTATAGAAAGGGCTTAAAGCTAGTGGCCTCATTTAAACCAAATGGTGCCATGGTATTAAGGAGCGTGATCCATTTCATCTCCCTTCTCAAGAGAGCCGACCGTATATCGCCACCTCTGTACCCCAAGGAGATCTTATCTATGCCGCAAACCTCAAAACCCCTGGGATTACAGGAGTGGTGCTCGCGGAAATGACGGGCTACAGGTTGAAGTTTATCAAAATCACTAATGGTAGCGGCCGATTTGATTTTATTAACGTGTTCTAACACACGTACCTTCAAGGGTCTACTGGTCATGCCAATGTAGATGAGGTCAAATGTGCAAATAGCGAAATAAATCACAGCCGCTGTATTGCATGTGATATGGTAAACGATCTTATAGTCTTTGCCTCTGTCAGAGCTGTAGAACTTGAAGGCACGTGGAATGTATTTACACGCGGAACAATTCCCACAGTTATAAGAACCCCAAGGGGGACCACGACTGCCAAAAGGATTAAGAGGAGCGCTGGGAACATAGTGACTGGATGTTAAAAGATCCCTTAAGTTCTTAGATCTCCTCCAAGTGATGGAGGGATAGCTAGGCAAGACACTCGCCAGGTCACGATCAGTAAGTAATACCCTCCAGTGTTTTTGTAAAATGTCGCGGATCTCAGTCCATTGTGGGTTAAAGGTGGTAATAAATCTGACATTTTGGTCTGTATGTTTCTTTTTAGGCTTACTTACCAAAAGTCCGTCTCGGATTGAATGTTTCGCTCTAAGATAGCCCCTAGTGATGTCTCTCTGGTTATAGCCACGGTTTCTAAACCTAGCTGTCATGTCGGCTGCTTGACGCTCAAAGTTACTGTCACTGGAGCAGATACGCCTGGCCCTTAAAAATTGACCTACTGGTATGGCCTTCTTAACCTTTGGATAATGTGCAGAAGAGGCATGAAGGAGGGCATTGGTAGAGGTTTTTTTTCCTATAGATGTCAGTAGAGATGGATCCAGTATCATCCTTTGTAATGCAAATATCCAAAAATTCCACGCAGGTCTGACTAAATTTCCACGTCAATTTTATGTTGAAATCATTAACATTAAGGGAATTAAGGAATGATTCAAGCTGCGATGTGGAGCCCTGCCAAATGAACAAAATATCATCTATATACCGTGACCACAGGAGTATCCCATCATGACCCGGAGTCTGTTGGACAATGTCCCTCTCCCACAGACCCAGGAATAGATTGGCATATGAGGGCGCACAGGTCGCCCCCATTGCCGTACCCTGGAGCTGCAGGAAGAGGCGGTCCTTAAACGTAAAGAAATTATGAGTCAAAGCATAATTGAGAAGACATAAAATAAACTCAATCAGATCCGGGTCATGATTGGTCATCTGGAGAAAATATCTCGAAGCTCGCATCCCGTGGTCATGGCATATAGACGTATACAGGGACTCCACGTCACATGTAACAAGAAACATATCGCTATCAAGATGCAGACCATTAAGGCGCTGTAGCATCTCTGTGGTGTCCCTAATATAGGATGGTAAAGTTTCCACACATTTTTGCAGAAAGAAGTCTATGAATCTGCAGATGTTTTCACAGAGGCCTCCAATCCCCGATACGATCGGACGACCTGGGGGATTGGTGGCATTCTTATGCACTTTAGGCAATAGGTAGAATGTTGGTTTAATAGGAAAGTCAACCGATAGTCCCTCCTTCAATTTCAAATTTATAATCAATTCGTCTACACCTCTTTGTAATAAGGTATCCAATTCGTTTTTAAAGGTCTGGGTAGGGTCAGATGGTAACCGCTGATAGCAGTGTCTCATCTCCAGCTGTCGGAAAGCTTCACTCTCATACATCCGTGCCGGCCAGATCACAACATTACCCCCCTTATCGGCTGGTTTGATGACCACATCCCTGAGTTGTTTGAGTTCAATAATTGCCTGTCTTTGATTATAGTTGAGATTGCAGGACAGTCTATTGTCTACAATACCCTCTAGATCTTTCTTGACCAATTTAAAGAAAATATCCACTGATGGACACAGCGCGAAAGGGGGAAAATGTTGGGAGCGGCGACACAGATGCATGGGTAGGCGGGGGTCTACCCTTTCGTCCTGTTCCTCCAGAAGCGATAGTAAGGCATCGAGAGCCTGTTGTTCAGCCAGAGAACCAATAGGAACTGTATGATCAGTTCTATTGAAGTGTTTCTTAAATATGAGCTTCCTAGAGAACAGGGCCAAATCTTTAACAGTGGTGAAAAGATCAAATTTTCCAGTGGGGGAGAAAGATAAACCTTTTTCCAAAACATCTGTTTGTGATGGTGATAAGATATGCGTGGAAAGATTAATTACCTTTAGAGCCTCCTGTTTCTCTTGTCCCTGTTGAACACCCCCCTGGTCTTTCTTTTTACTGCCGGTGTTCTGGAGTTAGACAGTGGGTCTCCATCTCCTGCGGCCTGTGGTCTGTCTAAAAAAACGCCACATTCTTCTTCAGATAACAGAGAAGTAGAGGATACAGAGCGGGAAAAGGAGCGTGTTCTATCCCTTTTAGTGTGCCAGCGATAAACTTTATTGGACTGTAAATCACTCAGATCTCGTTGGAATTTCCTAGTTTTAAGATCTTGTATCTCTCTTTCCCACTTGACCAATTCTTCCTCAAGTTTTTTATCAAAATAATCGATCTCTTCTTTAGTTAGGGACTGATGTATTTTGTCTTTAAGGAGATCAATCTCCTTTTCCAAGGAATCAAGGGTTCTGCGATCTGCTCCAATGAGCAGTTCAATGAGCGTGCGGGAGCATTTTGTAAGGGATTCCTCCCATTTGGATACAAATGAGGGGTCCTCAGAATCTAAGGTTGGGAAAACCTGCAGACGTAGACCTCGAGGTAAAATATCTTTCTGTAGATAGTTTTCTAACGCTGCTTTGTTCCACCAAACTTTAACCCCTTAAGGACGCAGCCTAGTTTTGGCCTTAAGGCTCAGAGCCCATTTTTCAAATCTGACATATTTCACTTTATGTGGTAATAACGTCGGAATGCTTAAACCTATCCAAGCGATTCTGAGATTGTTTTCTCGTGACACTTTGGGCTTCATGTTCGTGGTAAAATTTGGTCGATATATTCAGTCTTTATTTGTGAAAAATTGCAAAATTTAGAGAAAATTTACAAAAAATAGCATTTTTCAGAATTTAAATGCATCTGCTTGAAAAACAGACGGTTATACCACCCAAAATAGTTACTAGTTCACATTTCCCATATGTCTACTTTAGATTGGCATTGTTTTTTGAACATTATTTTATTTTTCTTGGACGTTACAAGGCTTAGAACATAAACAGCAATTTCTCATATTCTTAAGAAAATTTCAAAAGCCTTTTTTTGAAGGTACCTCTTGAGTTCTGAAGTGGATTTGAGGGGCCTATGTATTAGAAACCCCCATAAAACACCCCATTTTAAAAACTAGACCCCTCAAAGTATTCAAAACAGCATATAGAAAGTTTTTTAACCCTTCAGGCATTTCACAGGAATTAAAGCAAAGTGGAAATGAAATTTGCAAATTTCATTTTTTCTGCTGAATTTCAATTTTATTCAATTTTTTTTTAGTAACAGAGAAGGTTTTACCAGAGAAATACTACAAAATATGTATTGTCCAGATTCTTCAGTTTTTAGAAATGTCCCACATGTGTGTCTACTGCGCTCGTGGACTAAAACACAAGCCCTAGAAGCAAAGAAGCACCTAGTGCATTTTGAGGCCTCTTTTTTATTAGAATATATTTTAGGCAGCATGCCAGGTTTGAAGAGGTGTTGAGGTATCAAAACAATGGAAACCCACCAGAAGTGACCCCATTTTGGAAATTACACCCCTCAAGGAATTCATTTATGTTTTTTGTTATCATTTTGACCGCACAGTTTTTTCACAGCACCTATTTGAATTGGGCTGTGAAATGAAAAAAATGATATTTTTCCAATAAGATGTCATTTTTGATCAAAATTTCTTATTTTCACAGGGAACAACATACCCCATTTTGTTGCCCAATTTGTCCTTAGTGCGGCAATACCCCATTTGTGGTGATAAACTGCCGTTTGGGCCCATGGGAGGGCTCAGAAGGAAAGGAGCGCTATGTGTTTGTTGGAGTCCCGATTTTGCTGGATTGGTTTTCGGGTGCCATGTCGCATTTGCAGAGCCCCAGAGGTATCAAAGCAATGGAAACCCACCAAAAGTGACCCCATTTTGGAAACTACACCCCTCAAGGAATTCATTTATGGTTTTTGTTATCATTTTGACCGCACAGTTTTTTCACAGCACCTATTTGAATTGGGCTGTGAAATGAAAAAAATGATATTTTTTCCAATAAGATGTCATTTTTGATCAAAATTTCTTAATTTCACAGGGAATAACATACCCCATTTTGTTGCCCAATTTGTCCTTAGTGCGGCTATACCCCATTTGTGGTGATAAACTGCCGTTTGGGCCCATGGGAGGGCTCAGAAGGAAAGGAGCGCTATGTGTTTGTTGGAGTCCAGATTTTGCTGGATTGGTTTTCGGGTGCCATGTCGCATTTGCAGAGGCCCAGAGGTATCAAAACAATGGAAACCCACCAGAAGTGACCCCATTTTGGAAACTACACCCCTCAAGGAATTCATTTATGGTTTTT